>NW_021604669.1:10244693-10323622 GCF_004785775.1 Grammomys surdaster
TCTCTCCCTCTCTCCCTCTCTCTCTCTCTCTCCCTCCCTCCCTCCCTTTCCTAATGTACATTGGTGTTGTCTGCTTATGTGTGTGTGAGGGTACCAGATCCCCTGGAACTGGAGTTACAAACAGTTGTGAACTGCCATGTGGGTGCTGGGAATTGAACCCTGGTCATGGTCCTTTGGAAGACAACCAATGCTCTCTGGAAAGCCATCTCTCCAGCTCCCAAACATTTCTTACTACAAGTTATAGCTGTAGGTTATTTTTGCATGAAATTAATTGAAGAGTGAAGCATGAAAATTTGTTCTTGTTCAGTTATTTGGATTTTAGTGAAGTGTCTCTCTGGTCTGTAGCTTTGCATTCTCTGTAATCTCTATCAACTTAGGTCTTCTCATCCTGATTATTTTGACTACTGTATACACTCGTTTTTACCCTGTTAATACTTAGCATCCTTTGAAGTTAAAATGCTCAGATTTTATTGAAGCTATCTTGGTCCCCTAGTGTGTATCATTGAACAATGGAAAAACAAACCCAAGTGGGTGGGTTGCAATGTTTTCTGATGTTCTAGATGTTAGAATTAATTTGGTATGTCTTGTGGATGCTGTTCTACTCCAGCAGAGAATATAGTAACAGTCCATAGCAAAAGCTTGATGTTCTTGCTACTGTAGCAGGCCTTGAGCCTTTCAAAAGAGATCTCTTAGGGGCTTCTATAAAGTCATGAGTAAAGTAAACCTTTGAGACCTAATGGATTACCCTACCTGAAAAGTCAGTAACCTGGCTAATACTATTTCTAGTTCCCTTGCTAACAGGATGCATTTCTTTGACTCAGTGTTGTTGAATGAGTGGCTGATAGTTTAATAGCTGCACAGATTTGGTATCTCAAATATGTATTAGGTCTTTAAAATCAGAAAAATACATGCTAGGTTTTTGGGGGCATAACAGCCCTGTTTGACTCTTACTAGCTGAACAAACAGTCTTGATCATATCCAGAGTTTCAGTATTCTGTCTAGACTTGCAGTCTGTTCAGTCTTCTGCTTATATCTCTTAAACCTCTCCCAGTTCTCTACTTACCCCTCTATTGGGGAGCCAGAGATGAGAATAAATACCAGACAGCTTGAGAAATACCAACAACAGATCCTACAAAGTGTTGCAGTACCAATGAGAGAGCTCCTGATCTTAGGTGAAGACGTACATATCATATACTTCAGAAGAAGACCCTGACGTCATGCTTGTTTGCATCCTGTTAGAGTTATGAGGCTAATATTGCCAGACTAATTGGAAGATAAAAGTTTTGTTGACAGTTTTGTTGTCCAGAGAAACTTTCTGTGTTTCTGTTGGTCTGAGGCCTAAGAGCCTTTCCTGTTTAGGCAGCTACCTGTGTTTATAGTAATCACAATGCTTTTCTCACCAAGGTCTACCTTCTGTCCCAGGGCTTCTTATGTTCATCATGTTGGTTTGTTTCATTGGACTTTTTTTGTTCTTTGATTTGTTTTGAGGTTTTGGGTTTTGGTGGTGGTGGTTAGTGAGAGTGTGTGTGTGTGTGTGTGTGTGTGTGTGTGTGTGTGTCTGTCTGTGTTTCTCCCCTTTGGTTTTCAAGACAGAATTTCTCTTTGTAGCCCTGGCTGTCCTGAAACTCACTCTGTAGACCAAGCTAACCTTGAAGTAAGAGATCTGTTTGCTTCTGACTCCCAAGTGCTAGGATTGATTAAAGGTGTGCACCAGCACTACCAGACCGCTAATTTTCTTTTAAGTAGTGAACTGTTTGTTTGCTTTTGATTCAGACAGGATCTCTGATAGCCTACGTTAGTCTTGAGCTGACTGTCTGAAGATGACCTTGAACTTTTTTTTTTCTTTCTTTTACATTTATTTATTTAAGGTCTGCAGAGATGACTCAGTAGTTAAGTGTACTTGTTGCTCTTGCAGAGGACCTGGATTTGATTCCTAACACCTGTATGTTGGCTCAAAACGATCTGTGGTTTTCCAGAGAATCTATCTTCTGTTGGCACCATGCATGGATGTAGTACACATACATACATAAATCCAGGCAGATACACACGTTTTATCTGTGTCACAGAACAGGTGTGGAAGTCAAGTTACAGTAGTTGTTTTTTTTTTCTTTTTCCCACCCTGGGGATCCTGTAAGTCTCCTATTCTCCTGACTTTGACCTTGATTGGTTTTGTTTTTGTTTTTGTTTTTGTTTTTTTAAGACATTTTTACCATGTGGTCGTAGCTGGCCTTAATTCATTATGTAGACCACCAGGCTGGCCTTGAACTTACAGATCTACTTGCCTTTCCCTCCATAGGGTTAGGTGCTCCCTCCTCCCCCACTGTGATTTTTGAACTATTGATATTTCTCTTTCAACTTTATGGTTGCTAAGGCAAGCATGCCAGGTCTATGTGGGGATTGAACCAAGGACCCCAAGCCTGCTAGGCAAGCACTGTTTCAATTGAGTTACACTCCCAGCATGCTGCATTGCCCCAAAACATTAAAGACTTAAAAAGCATTCACAATAATTGTGTTCCTATGTGCTGACTGTGTTGTTTCTGCCCCTTCCGAAAGTCATGTCCTTTGAGTTTTCTTATGACAGTTATCCCTAAAGGAAAACTCTTTCCAGGGGTTTTCTTTCTTCTGGTTAACTCGTTGTTCTGGATAACTCTTCTTGTTCTGGCTCAAGAACTCTGAAAGTTGGATAATGTCTTAGTCGAATTGCCATGTTAAAACCCTATCTCACCTGCAGTGTAAAGGCTGGAATGTGAGGTTATATGTGCCTTATAAGGTGTAAGACTGTATGAGAAGATCCAGTAAGGAGAGAACAATTTCAGTTTGTGGGCAGGAATTAATTTTTCTCTGTATTCATTTAATAAATATGTTAATGTCCTTAGAAAATAAGATTTGAGGGTCTTTTGAGCAGAAGAAAATTATGGAAAGTCTGACAGGATGTTAAAGAAAAAAAATAGCATTTGCCTACATTTGATCAAATTTCAGGCTTAATTTCAGCATTTGGGATGCTTAGGATGCCAGAGCTACCAGACAAGGGAGACAGAGGACAGTTTACCCTGTGCCTTTGGGGTTTAGATTCATGCTCTGCATCATTTCAGATCTGACTTTATGATAGAATTTGCTCTTTTAAAGTTCTCATTAAACTAAGTATTACTGCAGTAGATAGTTTAAGTGTGTGCAGTATTAGCAGTGGTAAGGTGTAGGTTTGTCTTGGTTACAGAGAAAGAGTGTGTGCTTCTGAATGTTGGTTGGGAATTGAACTCCCTGACAACTTTTTTATCTTCTTTTCCTTAGAAGCAGCATTAAGAGGCCTTCTGGGAGCCTTGACTAGTACGCCATACTCCCCCACCCAGCATCTAGAGCGAGAGCAGGCTCTTGCTAAACAGTTTGCAGAGATTCTTCACTTCACACTCCGGTTTGATGAACTCAAGGTAGAGTCTGCTGATACGCTTTTTATGAAAATCATGTTTTTTCACTGAATAGTAGGAGGAGGAACCTTTTAAAACCTGTATTTAAATGATTTCAACCCACCTGAAAAGCTAGACTTAAAATGGCAGCTCTTTGAAGTGGCAGCCAGCCAAGTACACAGGAGTCGGTGTTCACTGTAGTCCATTGAGTTTGTAAGCAGAAAGTAATTCCAAGTTGCTTCTTTGTTTTTTTTCGTTCTGTTTGTTCAATTTATTTCAACTGTTTTTTTATACAAAACATTTTTTCTTTCCCTTCCTCACCACTTTTTTTCCCCGTTGATCTCATCATCTGGCTTTTTATTATATTTATACCTATAAATCACATGTTGCAATATGGGGCAAGTCTTAAGTAATACTTTTTTCTTTCAAGACAGGGGTTCTCTGTCTTGAAATAGCCTTGGCTGTCCTAGAACTTGCTCTCTTGGCCTTGAACTCGTAGAGATCACCTTCCTCTGACTCCTTAGTGCTAAAATTAAAGGCATGCACCTCTACCACCTGGAATATACTGTTTTGGTTTTTTTTAATTGAAGTCCTGAGTTCAAATTATAAGACTTGATTTTTCAGGATCTTGTATATGTTTTCTAGAAAATGGAAGAGTTACAGTTCTGTGTTACTTCATATAGTATTATAGACAACTATTAATTACTATTAATATTTTGGGCACAAAAGTACAAAAATATAAAGTACATACAGATTTTTTTATTCAAAGCAAGTACCCTTACATTTGTTTTTTGTTTGGTTTTATAATATCAATATTTTCGATAAACAAGCTCTTAATATTACCTAAAGTTATTGAAAAGGAGGAATGCATAATGCCCACAATTGGAAAACAGTCGATGGTTTTATGGTTAGAATGAGTGCTGCTGTGTGTGGTAGTACACACCTTTAGTCCCAGCATTCCAGCACTTGGAGAAGGCAGAGGCCAAAAGGTCTCTGTGAGTTCAAGGTCCTTGAACTCTGCAAGGTTCAAGACCTTGTCTCCAAGGGAAAAAATGAATTGAAGAGTTCAAAAATACTACAGGCTTTTGTGAGTATACCGGGTAGTTGTTAAAGTTACATGAGAATGCTAGGTTACCAATTCACAATAAATTAGATTTTTCACCTAGCTTACATTAGCATTTGATACATAGCAGTCATCTTTCATACATTATAGCGTTCTTTCATACATGTCCTCCCTCTTTAGATGACAAATCCTGCCATACAAAATGACTTCAGCTACTATAGAAGAACATTGAGTCGTATGAGAATTAATAACGTCCCGGTAAGCTTTTGCTATGAATTAGGTTTAGTGGTGGTAATAACTTGATTTTATTCTTCCCTTTGTTCATCCCTTTGTTCATTCATTTACCCTCCCACTTATTAGATGTTTTTTGTTTGTTTTGTTTTTTTGAGACAAAGTCTCTACATTGCAGTGGATGTCCTAGAACTTACTATGTAGACCAGGCTAGCTTGGAACTCACTGAAATCCACCAGCCTCCGGCTCCAGTTTATTCAAAAGTTAAAGCTCATAATTATGAGTAACCATACTGTGGAAGGAGAGCTCAAAGGATAGCAAATCATAGAGCATATATTCTTTTTTTCTCCTGCTGTTCATTTCCACAACCACTTCAATAAAATTGTATTTTGTCTTTATATCAGTGATACTTTAAATCTATTTGTATATTATTATTTTAACTGAACAGAAAATTTTACATGAAGGTTATGGATACAGTGGTGAATCCTGAAGAAACTTGACCCAGAATGAGAAAATTAACTGCCAGTGGCAAGAGGTCATCTGCCTCACGCTGATGAGAAAGTCATTTCTGGGCCCGTGTCATAGCAGCATAGCTTCTTTCCTAGTTCCTTAGGGCTGCTAATCTCTTCTGTCCTCCCAAAGTGTTTAGTGCTTCTGTCTGCTTTCATGGAATTACAGATGAAGATACTCTGTGTGTTTAGGGGACCCATATTATGGTAATTGGTGTCAAAATAGGAGAAATCACAACACAAGTCTATGCTCAGGTTAATAGTTTGATGTAGATGTACTGGAGCTGTGTGCGGAGTGATAAAGGGTCAGAGAGAATTTTTAAGTTCCAAAGGCACCATTTTCTTTCATATTTATTGATACTGAAAAATCTCTATGAAATGGTTATTTTAAAATGGGTGCCAGGTTGGAGGTAAAGGGTTTCTCTGTTCTTTACAACAGTTTGGGTTTATACAGACCACCTAGTATGAAACTGATTATAATGTCTGGTTTGTTTGTTTTTCAAACTTTCATTCGGTAAATAGAAACGACACTCAGTCATTTGCCCTCTTTGCCATCTCTATCTCTACACAAGAGGCCCAGGTCTTTAGAGAGATCTTCAAACTGTCATACACTCTCAAGAGTTATGTACAAAGTCAGAAGTTCTCAGTGAGACTGCTCATACTCAGATTCTTGCCCATCTTGCCTTGTACTGTCTCCTTTTTCTGTTAACCTCAGAGCCCATTTTCCTCTCTCTTTCAGTTAATTTGTACCACATAACTTTTATCTACTTTTTGGATCTGTCTGCCTCTTATTATGGGTTGGTTTCCTTTCCTTTCTCTTTCCTTTTTTTTTTTTTTTAAACATTTACTTGATACTCCTTTTAATACTCTAAATGGATCCCTATTTGTAAGGAAAATGCTAAACTTAAAGTAGTATTTAAGGCTCTCAACAGTCTCACTTCTAATTTTCACTAGTTGCTGTCTGCTATTACACTGAATGTGTCAAAATGTGCTCTGCTAAGTCATTTTAAAAATATATTTTCCTTCTGCCAATAGAAATACCTTGATCATTTATATATACATCACCACTTGTAAAAGCCCAAGTTTTCATCAATCCTCCGTATTTTCTTCTAGTCTGAGAGCCTCTTCCTTCTGTTACCTGTATTTTATCATGGGTTTGTACTGGAAGACGGGGTGTAACTTCATAATCACCCTTTCATCTCCCAGAGATTTCTCAGCAGTCTCTTGTGTAGTAAGATGTCCCATCAACTTACTACAATTCCATAATACTATTTAATATGTTTGAGTAGATAATTTTTCTTTCTAAACAATTGCTTAATATTATTTGCAGTCTCTTTATTTTTAAAGAATAGTCGAGTGGTATTATTTAATATGTTTGAGTAGATAGTTTTTCTTTCTAAACAATTGCTTAATATTATTTGCAGTCTCTTTATTTTTAAAGAATAGTCGAGTGGTATTTGTATACAAAGGTCTGAACTTAATTTTAAAGGTATTTACTAAGTTGTCTTAATAATTTGTGAATTAATGTCAAGTGATTTCCACACAGGCAGAAGGAGAAAATGAAGTAAATAATGAATTGGCAAACCGAATGTCTTTGTTTTATGCTGAGGCCACCCCAATGCTGAAAACTTTAAGTGACGCAACAACAAAATTTGTATCGGAGGTAAGTTGCTGGGGACCCTTCTCTGCATTGATGCTATTCCGCTCACTGCAGATGTGATGACCTTAGCAGTCCTGTGATTCCAAGTACTACCCTTAGACTGGCACCCCTAAATGAATCTGCTTAGGCACAGCTGTCCACTTGGTGTGAAGTCACTCTGGAGGTACTTTGAGTACTGCTGTGATTACATCCCTAAGTGTAAGTTTTATAACCCTCCCTTATTCTGTTTTCTTCACTAATAATTAAAATTTCAAGGATGATCATTTTAAATTCCTTTCTGCATTGATTTCATCTGATCCACAGATCATTCTGCTGGATCTTCTGAAGTATATAATGCTTATGAAAACTTAGCCTTTGCTCCTGCTACATACCCAGATCAGACTGGTATTCTTATTTCTACTCTTGTTCTACTAAATATTTTCTCTGGCCTGCCATTAAGCCTGATGATTTGAGTCTGATTTCTAGGATTCGTAAAGTAGGAGAGAACAGACTCTATTGTGGCACAAAAGAATACCCACATACCAAAAGTAAGATGTAATTAAATAAATAAAATTTCCCTTCAGGATAATCTTCATTTCTGAGCCCCTCATCTCCTGTATTTGAAAGGTTGTGCTTATTCTTGCTCACCTAACAGAAATCTCTTTTAAAGGCAGCAAGATCTCAGCTGCTTTGTACATGGCTCTATCCCCTGATCATGAAACTGTGATTAGAATCACAATCATTGCTTAGAAAGTTAGAAATAAGAGCCAGGTCATTTGCTGGTTTCTGGGATTCTATAAAGTTTTAAAATATTTTAAAATTATTCTTAAGTATCACATTTTTGACGTTTACTTGCTTTTTTTGTTCTCTCTATACACTTACAGAATAAAAATTTGCCAATAGAAAATACCACAGATTGCTTAAGCACTATGGCAAGTGTATGCAGAGTCATGCTGGAGACACCGTGAGTATTAGCTGATGTATTTCACTTCAGCAACATTGCTGAAATGACTGGTATTTTAAAGCAGATCCAAACAAACATGTCTCTATGGAAAAAAAAATGAAGCTTAGCCTGACCATCAAATGTTGAATATTTGAACAAAGTCAAAATAATTTGGCAGCTTAGTGTGTTTATTTTTAAAACATAGAGTTGAACTATGGACACTTTAATTTTTTTCCCATCAGAACAGAAATTTCATGATTTTGAGGGTCCAGGGAAGATTCCTTTCAGAAGGCTATGTTATATTTCATTCGCCACATTATCTCACACTTTAGTTTTGTCCTTGTTTCCTCACAGACTTGATTTATCTGAAGGCATTTGTGGTACATATGATTGCTTTTACTATCAGCATCAGAATGAATGTGTCTTGGATTCTTGAATAAGATAGTTTTTATTAAAGACCTTTTGTTTTTGTATCACTCATTTCCCAAAGCTCTTCTATACACTGTGTTATTGATAAACTCAAGGGGCAGGAAGAAAAGTACCTCCCACTCTTTCCTCCTGAGTAAGGGAATGAGGTCTAGGGAAATAAAGGAATACATAGTGCCAGCCTGGATCACATAGTAGATACATAATACCTGCTGGATCACAGTGTCCCCATTCTGGTCTGGTCTACTGCTATGTCACATTGTATCCTGTGTAGATCAGAGTTCTATTTTTCTTTTTCTAAATGAGACAGTTGATCAAGTCCTGTAATATAATAGATACACATAAATAGCAAACTTGCTTGCTCCATTGAGCAAGTGACTTTTCTCACGTTGCTAAGCACCCATTCCCAAACTCTTATTTCAGGACAATTTTTGCTTTCTCCGAAATTGTTGAAGAGGTAATATAATACCCTGGTGGATACAAATGTGGACCATAATATGTCAGTTTTAAGACTTCACCATGTCCACTTACTCTCCCTAATGGCCGCGTAGAGAAGGGATAATGTTGACATTCTTTTCAGAGATCAAAGTAGTCCGTATTAAGTGTGGGAGTAGTAAGTTCATTATGAGTTTGTAATGTGCCTCATCCACCTGAATCTTCTGCTCTGCAGGGAATATAGAAGCAGATTTACCAATGAAGAGACAGTATCATTCTGCTTGAGGGTAATGGTGGGTGTCATAATACTCTATGACCACGTCCATCCAGTGGGAGCATTTGCCAAAACTTCTAAAATTGATGTAAGTTACCTATTGCTTTATGTGATTGCAAATTATTCTTATACATGGAAATTAATAAGGTTTTATTTAAAGAATAACAGGCTGGACTTCCAGATTCTGATCACAGTTTGTGATCCTGTTGGAATACCTTCTTTTCCACTGTCCTGTATTTCTGGTTGCTAGCCAGTATATGAGTATGTTAGATGATTGAGTGATGTTACTGATAGTGAGTGGTAATGGTGAATATTTCTCTAATGATTACATAAAATTTCATATTCTTTGCCTAATAACTAAAGATTATTAGGTTTATTTCAGAACATTAAAAGCCAACATTGGTGCTTCTTTAAGAAAGTGGAAGAGTCTATGTTTTTTGTTTTGTTGTTATTGTTGCTTCCTTTTTCTATTCATAATAGTTTATTGCTTTCTACTTTCATTATCTGCTGGGGATAGAAGTTCCTATTAGAAATGGAAGTTCTCATTTCTCTGTTTACTCTTGAACAGTCTAACTAGTATTTGGTGGGGATTATCTGATAATTACTATTTCAAGCATTTTAGTTCTCAGTTATGGGTTGCTAGCTTTCAGATGTATCTGTTTTATATCAAGAAAAACAAGTTACCATTAGCTTACTTGTGTGGTATCCATGTCCCAGAATTTTTACCTTGTTCCTCTGTGCCTGTGAACATTGTTCTAGAATTTTCCGTTCACTACAGCAGCTTCACTTTAGGAGATTAAATAATACAGTTGCTAGGAAGTGGTAGAGTATGAGGCTAAATACACGTCCACCCCCAAGAATGAATAAGTTAGCATTTCTAGTATATGGTCTCTTCAGTTCCGTAGTAAGGTTCCAATTTTAGTTTTGCTTTTTTTAAATGAATGTTATATAAAAAAGTGGTATTTACTTTTTCTTTTCTCCTCAGATGAAAGGTTGTATCAAAGTTCTTAAGGACCAACCTCCTAATAGTGTAGAAGGTCTTCTCAATGCTCTCAGGTATGTATATGTACCTAAGCATGTCAAAAATATTTGTTAGGTTTTTGAATAGCACCTAAGAGATACTTCAGTAATGTTCAAGCTGAAGATTTTGCTTATTAGTATTGTTGCTTCAAAGCGGTGATAACAGTACTGTATAATGAGGACTGTGTGTAGACGATGCCAGCTTTGTTTCTTGGCTCAACATTTTGCTCTACTGTTTGTCCCTTTGACGCAGGATTGCTTCTTGTAACTTTAATGCATGCCGATTCACAATTATAGGAAAATTTAAAGAAAAACCATGTGATCTATGTGTAGGCTTCCTAGTGAGTTTTTCCTTACGCATGTAGAGAATCATAACTCATTGTAATTACTGGCCTGTTAATAGAACAATACAGAGTTCTATGGTAATTCCTCTTCTCTTGAGTAACCTAGTAACATTTCTGTATTCCTGCTTTTATGTCTGCATTATCTTTGTTTTGAGAAGTCATTGTTGATTTAGTTACTGAAGCTTCTGCAGTGCTGCATGACATCTTTTTAAGTGAACATCTTCATGCTTTATAACATACTGGCACAGAGTCAACTTAAAAGAATTTCACAACCTAGAAGCTAATTTTCTATATTATTTGAGGTTTAAACAAAAAATAATATGAACATAGAAATATTTATGTAGTAATATTTATATCATAAAGTGCTATGTAAGTGGTTTCAGCCTGAATAAAGGAGAGCTACTTTAAATGAACATTAGGAAACAAAAACTTAGTTTAATTAAATCCATATACTGTCAGGGATTTGTAGCCACATACCCAAAGTTTAAAAATTTTCTCCTTTCTTTTGTATTGCAAACTACATTTTAAATTTTGCTATGTAGCGCATGGGCCTCTTTACATCCTTTTTGGATGTTATCTGTTTCTCAGTGTGCCTGATTTTTTTTTTTTTCTAATCTTTTTTTCTTTCCCGGAAGGGTCAGTCTCTGAACAGGTGTCAGGAAATCTATTATGAAATGTATTGTTAAAAGTTAGGAGCATGTTCCTGGTATGGTGGTATATACCTTTTAAACCCAAGAGGCCAACCTTAGTGAAAGCCTATCTCAAAAATCTAAACTAGCTTAAAGGTAAAGGAGGTTGTGAAGGTGTTTAGTATTTCTTATGTTACCTTAAAGGAAGCACACCAAAAGAGTAGTTGAGAACCCCCGCAGTGCAGCAGTTCTGCTTTTAGAACTTATGTATGGGGTTAGTGGAGTCTCCTTTTCTTGGTGTTAGAGCCAAGGAGGGGGCAGTAGTGTTAAGTGCTGGACTGATGTGAAATGTTTCCACAGGAGGTAGTGGTGAGGAAAGCAGAAATACCCTGTTAGTTTTACTAAGTTGTAAGGAAAACGTTTGAACCTATTGGTTCATAGTAAGCATATTCTGTGTCTGACTCTCACTTTTTATCTGGGGCTTTATAATGCTAGTGATGATGCTTTATGGACGTGATGAGTACCAGTTCTTGTCACCACATATTTCCAGTGCAGTCTTGAATGTCAGGCCTCTGTTTACCCAAGCGGTGGGTGGTGTGGGTAGTTGTGGGCACTGCTTGCATCTGTATTCTTATCACACGAACTCAGAAGTACTGCCGGTTCTGAGGAACAGAGTTGATGCAGGGTTTCATTCCTGAAATTGATGTCCTTTTGATATCCCAGTCTGGTTCATTATGTATTGAACTTGGGTGTGTTTCAGAAATAGATTGTCAGACATGCAGAGTTCCAGGTCACCACCTCTGCATGTCTGACAACATTAAATCTCAGTTTCATATACTAAAACTGAATATTGCCTATTGTTTTGTTTTTCTCCCTTAGTGATCCAAAAACCTAAAAAGAGTGTATGTTCTTAATTCACATGCCCTGCAAAATAGTCTGTATTTGGGACAGGAGCCATAATTTGCGAACATGTGGGATAGATCTGTCATTTTCCTTTCAATGAGAGGTAGCTAATTGTTGTTAGATTTTTGGCTCATCATTTCAGTGAGGTGCTTATAACCAAGTGACCAGCAACTGGCTGCTCCTATTGGATGGGGGAGCCTGATCAGGATTAAAACTGCCATCCTAAGGCAAAAATTTGTGAGGTTGATTGACCAGCTACTCATCTTGGCATATTATGCAACCCATTCAGACTTTGATTAACTTAACGTTGTTTACTCTATTTTGTATAGGTACACAACAAAACATTTGAATGATGAGACTACCTCCAAGCAAATTAGGTCCATGCTGCAGTAAGGGCTGTGGAGCAGGCCCCTGCTGCAGTTGGATGGAGCACACAGTGTTCTTCAGTGACCGAGAATGCAGTCTTAGTGAATGCCATTAAATCTCCTTATTCTTGCTTTGGTTTCTTTCCTCTGTTCCTCTTCCCACTTTTTTAATCATGTTCTTGTTCTTAAAGACTTCTTTTCTGTGCCAAAATCAGTAAAGTTATACTTTGAAAGGGATTTTTGTCCTTTCAAAACAGGCCATCTAAGGCAGCTAATTACGCATTGCATTGAGGTCTCTACTGAGAAAAGTTCTGTGACTTGAACTAAATATTTTTAAATGTGGATTTTTTTTGAAAACTAATATTTAATATTGCTTCTCCTGCATGGCGAAACTGCCTATTCTGCTATTTAAAACCCTCATAAATTTATTTTCTACTGCCGCTTTTTCATGTGCAGCCAAAATAAAAATGTTTAAATTAACTGTGTTGTACAAATGGTACCCAACACAAACTTTTTTTAAATTAGTAAGACTTTTGTTTAAAGTTTTAAGTTTGCATTTTGACTTTTTTTTTGTAAGGTTGTATGTTGTGTGTTTAACCTTTATTAACTAACGTTAAAAACTGTGATGTGTGCGTAGAATATTACGTATGCATGTTCATGTTTAAGAATGGCTGTTGATAAAATAAAAATCAGCTTTCCTTTTTCTAAGTGTGGCTTGGTTTACTGAGGTTGTTGGAAGTTTTCTCTGTATATATTTCTGTGAAATGCATATACACATTACATAATTTTTCTTTCTTTTAGGTGATAGCTATGTCTTTTTCAGTTGTTTCTCTTTACCTTTGTCTATGTACATAAGTTGAACTGCTTTTAAAAACTGTTGTGTATAAGATGACCAGTGATTGTGTCATTACGTTGACTTCTGTTCTGATTTAATCTTTAGAGTGTAGTCATAGAAGGAAAACCATAGTTTCTCAGCTCTCGGCTTCAGGAGTAAAAGGGCAGCAACAGGAAGCACAGGGTGTCTCCAAATCAAGAGGAGCCCTTGACATTGGAGGACAGTGAGCAATAAGAGTATGTCCAGAGGAAAGAAGTGAAGACTGTGATCTCACTAGTGGTAGGAGGTGATCATGTGTTTGAGTTTAAAATCATAAAGCCTGAGTCAGTGAAGTTTGTCTTGAGAAGTTTGAAGTTTGAGAGAAGCTGCATGAAAGTTGTCTAATTCAGCCTTGTCAGTGGTTTAATGACAGGTGACCAGAGGTATGAAACAGTTAAAGTGGCTAACCATGGAAGATGATCACAAGCTGCCCTCTGGACCTTCTCCATCACAGCGCCAGATTGTGGTACACACAGCGCTTGGTGAAAAGTTCCTGTTGACTTCTGGCCTCCTGCTTACTTATGTCCCATTTCATACCCTGTTCTCAGCCAAGTTTAACTACTTGCTGTTCACAGATTGTTCTATGTGGTGTTGCTTTGTAACTGATCTGGCTACAACCTGAACCTGGTCTTCCTTCTCTCCTTTTGTCTGTTTGACCAACACCAGCTTTCATCTTTCAAAAATCAACTTCTTTTACTTCCTCCAAAAACCATCAGATGATATTGGCCGTGTCTTCTAACAGTATTATAATGGGTTTAATAGTGCACTCCACAAAAGGTAATGTCTGTCTGGAACCTGTACATATGGCCTCATTTTGAAGAAGGGCATTTTCAGGTGAATGTAAGGACCTATGGATGACATCCTCCTGGATTAGAGTGGGCCCTAACCCCACTGAGAAGTCTTTTTAAGAGAAAAGAAGGGGAAACAGACACAGTGGAGGTCCTCAGAGGATAGAGGCAAAGGTAAACATCATGTCTTGAAATTTCCTGGACCACAGAAGCTAGAAGAAGGTCATGGAACACTTTATCAGAGCCTCTGGAAGGAACTGACCCTATTGCCGTTTTTATTTCAGACTTCTATTATGATGAAAAAATAAGTTTCTATTCTAAGCCACATAGTTTGTGGTAATTTGTTACAGTCAACCTAAGCATTGAATACAACTGTCTCACAGCCTGTTACATCACTACACTTTTATGTCTTCTCTGATACTCATGAGAAGTTACAGTGTCTAGATGCTGCAGAGACTGAGAATGTGAGAGAAGAGCCATGTCATATTCCTTCAGTGTCCCAAGCAAGGATCTTGCATAGAACCTAACTATGGAGAGCTGCCAAGTGAGTAATTGAATGGAGTGAGTGAGCACTGACAAATGAAGTAGATGTAGTCGTCCTGCTGTGGCCTTTTCAGGTAACATGGTTCACACTCTGCATGTTGAAGATTAAGTGGGCAAAACGAATCTTTAACTCTAGCCTAGGGGTCAGTAGCCCAGTCGGTGGGCCAATTCACCTCCCTCTGTACCTACACAACCTGTGAAGTAAGAATGATTTTTAAAACGGGGGAATAAAGGATAACAAATGTTTTTCTAAAAGTTGAAAAAATATTTTGTAGCATGAGAAAAGTATATGAAATTCAAACTCCAGTGTTCATAAATAAAATTTTATTGAACATAGCCTCATTTGTATATATATTATTTATGGCTATTTGTTCATTGTAGCAGCATTGAATCGAATTGTGACAAAGATTGTATGGCCATCAGAGGCTAACGTGTGTACCGGCCCTCAACAGAATTTACCAGTCCCTTTCCTTGAGAGAAATTTGACAGCCTGGAATAATAGGGGTACACTGCTGCAGTGACAGAGGAGCTGCTTCTGGGGAATGGGCTGAACCTTAGATCTGATATTTTCCATTCACATAATCCAAGGGCCATGTTGGCATGTTCTGCAATTTTTTTTTCCTTGCTTACGAAACTACCCTTAGAGTGAATGATTTTGTTGCTGGACATAGCACAAGCCTCAGCAAAGGCTAAGCAAAGGGTCTGCTTGTCCACTGGACAGAAGTTGACCCTGCTCTGCTAGGGGCAGATACTACTTTGAAGCTTGGCTCCTTTTGCCCCTATGGTTTTAAAGGATGCATGATGCTTTCAACTTCCATTTCCTCACTTTACAAAGATTTAGGTTAGCTTTCTAAGCCCCCCAAGATAACTGCAAGTATTTTAGGCTTATGAAGATAATTGGCATCTGTGTGGTCAAATCTTACGTTTCTGACTTCAACTACTTTAAGTTTGAAATGCCATTCTGGTTCTATTTGAGATTTGAATAACTGGCATGCCAGAAATTCTTAAAGGAATAGCCGCTCAACTGAGAGTGTAAGCACAGAGGACAGTGGAAAGGCCTGTGGATTCAGAACACAGGAATAATTGACTGATCCCAGGCCACCAGGATGTCTCAAAAGTCCTGTCAGCAAGGTGACATGGTGAAGTTACAAGGCTTATTCAATGAGCTCAAGTGCATTTAGCATTTAGCTTCCTCCTTTAACTTAGTGGGACTTTGGTTAAATATCTTGTCCCAAAACAAGAAAACAACAGTATGTCTTTAGAGTGGCCACAAGAGGTCATCTAACCAAAGCGTGGGATGTTGTTTTCAGGCAAGGGGTACTCAGTGTTAGTATTTTGACCATCATAGCTTTACTGTTACCTCCTGGTATCCTGTCTAGTAGTGTAGGTGGTTCTCACTGCTTAGTAAAGGATCAAGACCTATACAGTCTGAAAGAATTCACACTAGACCCTGTAACTGATGAGTAAAAATATTCTGCATGATAGTTTTCTGGATGGCAGGCAATTAGCTATGAGACTAAAACATTTTTTTTAAAGATTTTTAATTATGTGTACACGTGTCTGTGTATATGTACATGAGTGTTTGTGAACTGGGAAAGCCAAAAGAAGGCATTGGGTCCTCTAGAGCTGGGGTTAGATGTAGTTAGGAGCTGCCCAGCATGGGTCCTCTGCAAAAGCATATGTACTCTTAACTAGTGACCTGTCTCACCAGATCTCTCAAACATTTAACATTTTGTTGTGCTTGTGAGGTGGAACTCGGAATCTTTTGCATGCTAAGCAAGTACTCTACCACTGAGCTACTTGCCCAATTCCTGCAGCATTTTAAATGCCAAGCTCCAGTGAGGGAGCTGTTGCTTCATGGAGCATATTAACCATCTTTGGGGTAAGGTGCACCCTTCCATAGCTACAGCCTGTGTCTTAGGATGACAAAGATGAGTTTCTTGGGTGTATAGGGAGCACATTTTCTGAGAAGTCCTAAAGGCTTGTCCATAGTGTAGGAAAAGTAGTAAAGCTTTTGTAAATCGAGTAGGTCTGGGCTGCCTGTATATCCCTAGAGAGTCACTTTAAAGTCACTGAGGCTCTCGTCTCTTGGACTAGTAAGTAGTGTGGAGTTGATGAGCATCTCGAGAGAGCTGCTTTGGTGCTACTATAGATTTAGTATTTCTGTCAGAGAGCCTCAAGGCACACAGCGTACCAAGGTACAGGTGTTTACACCTGAAAGTTGAGTCTCTGAAGAAGTGGTGAGTCCATTTGTTTGGCACGTTTGATATTTTATGGTATGCAGATCCTTTCCTGTCTGATGGGTCAACTCTGTTTTTAAAAGGGATTTTATGTGTACGTGTTTTGGCTGTATTAAGTGTACCACATGCATTGATACTCAAGCCAGATGAGGCCATCAGATTCCTTGAAATTGGGGTTACAGATGGTTGTGAGTGGATACTGAGAACAGAACCCAGGACCTCTACTGTTGAGCATAATGAGGGCTTTAAATAAGCTATTTCTAATCTTCTGAGATAAATGCACCCTACAGTCCATTCCTGCTAGGGAAGCAGAGCTGTTTGGTAGGTTTGTTTGATAGGGGCAGTTCCAGGAACTGTTTATCTCCTAGAATGCTGTTTCTTCCTATTACCACCTTCTGGCATCTCTTATCCAACAGTTAAGGAAGTGATCAATCCCTGCTTTTCTGGGTGGTCAGTTTCTCCATTCCTAAGAATTGGTCTGGTACTGCTATATTCCCAGTGCTTTGACATTAGCACACTAAGGGTATATGGTACCATGGAAGATGCCAAAGACTGTGGGAAAACGCAAGACAATTGAAAAGGCAATTTGCAACTTAGGGCTCATTAAAAAGGTATCTTGTGAGCCAAGACAGGAAGGAGAGAGATGGCAGCCCTCTGTGGAGAAGGAATCTAGGGAAGGCAGCCAACAGCTGAGAGCAGGAGGCCAGTAGGTCTGAAGCTGAGGGGAAGAAGGGAGTTACAGCCAAGAGGAATGGAGCAGAACAGAGGGCCTTTGAGGCCATTTGAAACAGGTGGTGCCTCTATCTAAGGCATCAGAGGAAAGAGATGATATGATCTATTTGAGAGGCTTCATTCCAGCTATCCCAAGAAACAGGAAACAGAAACGGGCCAGTTAAGCAGTTAGTATCATTGATCATGAGTTTGTTGGCTATCTGCGTGAGAAACAACCAAGATTAGGATGTGATTTGAATGTGTGGGCAATGAGGGCCAAAGTGAAGAATAAACTTGGCCTGAGTGCCTGGAAGGATGGGTGGAAATGGAAAATGGATTGAGGAAGTTTATTAGATTGAGCAGGACAACCCACAGGGGCACGAGATGGCCTGGGGGAAAAGGTAGAGGATGACCCATACAACAAGTTCTAGACTCCTTTCTATTCTGATCTGTGACTTCCCAGAGTTCCGCCTTCCATCTCTGTAAGTCATGCACGCACAGTGGGGCAGCGCCCCTGTTGGAGAATGTAGGTCTTACCAGAAACAGTCTATCAGAGAAGAAACTTCAAGGGAGAAGCTGAGAATGACTCAGCTACTGCACAATTAGTAAGACTGGGAAGAGCATGGTCTATCAGGGAAGGATCCAACTTCTCATTTCTTTTTGACTTCTCTCCTGACTCTATCCCATGCTCTGACATTGTACAGTCATTGGGTACAGTTGGCTGGAACCTGAACAGCTTGTCCTATTTGTCATGTTACAGGTGGGACAAAGGAGGTCAATGCAGGAAATGCAAGACAGGACAGCTTGTCTTAAGTCCTGTTACCCTGAAGAGCTACTTCTTCGTGTGGCCTCACTCACCTTACACCATACAATAACAGCACTCTTGTAAGCATGTCACATATAATTCAGAAAGTTTCTTGTGCCGAGGAATTACCACAGATGTTTTACAATGGCTGAGTTTACATGAGCACAAGACGGGACTATGCTGCCTAAGATACACAGCCAAACTGTTCTGCAGCCAGCTTGCACTGCTTAGAAGGAATCCCGATTCAGGATACTTGTTCTGAATAAGTGTTCTAATGTCTGGAACCAGTCTTAAGTGTAGTGTGGAACCCCTCCTGGTAGAACCCTGTCATCAGCTGTGACCAGTATTGAGGGTCAATGACATCGTAGGATTGGATGAGACCTTAGGGACAGATAAGTGTTTCCTCTTCAGCCACTGTCCTAGAAAGCCCAGGGCTTGGGTCAGCCAGTAGCTGCATTCCTGTGAGGCACCCATAGAGTGCAGAAAGCTGAGGCAGCACTGTAGGGTCCCAGGTGAACTGGCAGCCAGACTTCTCCAGCTCCAACCCACAGCTCTGCACCAGGCTTAGGATGAGGACCACATCCTCAGTCTTCAGAGCACAGAGTACTCCTGTTGGGAGAGGAGAGGTTGTTTCCTCTGTCTGATTACAGTTGTGCTCCAAGATCCTTGCTACCTGCAAGAAACCACTCAGAAGGATGACAGGGATCATGTAGGCCTTAGGTGGTAGCATCTACCCTCAAGGAACAGCCAGGGTCCTCTGCTTCCTTTCCACAGCCAAGCTATAGTTTTGGGGTTTATGCTTATGCATCCTTGCCCTTGAACCTGGGGGTTGTGCAACCCCATTTTTACTGTGCACACTGCCCTGTGCGCACTGCAATGAGGCATCCCTAGAGCTCCCCAGGGCCTTCCAGCCTTTGCTGTTCTGCTAGGCTGCCCACCACTCTAGCTGTTGACTTCCAAGAGTTGGCTCCACCAGAAATACATGAGCTCACTCTAATACTGTCCATCCATGGAGGAGTCAGATGGATGGGACATCCTCTTACTCTTCACACTCTCAGGCTTGGCAGAGAACATGAGTAAAATGGATGTGTAACGTACTTCAGGATGCAGGACAAAGTGGGACCCCCAGTATACAGCTGCTCAGAGCTGCAAGCTGCAAGGCCAGACCCAGAGCCTGCTCCCTCTGAGTAGGGACTGCATAAATGAGCTGTGGACAGGCTCTCAGGGAATGGCGATCAGATCTTTCTACAGAGCTGCTCCATCTGTTCCACATCTCTCCCTGTACCTCCCTGTACTCTAGTACCCATTCCTTAGTGGTTCTCACCAGCTCTAGTTCCTCGGATAGGATTTCTCTCTGTATGGACTCGGCCAACAGGCAATGCTGGGGTTCACTCAGTGCTGTGAGACATAAGAGAGGGAGGTTACCAAGTAAAGGAGGTCCCAGGTGTTATGTCCTTTGTAGACTCTTGATGGAGGGAGGGCTGCACCTCAAGGGTCCTTTGGTAAAGATTAACTCTTCTAATTCTGGTACCTCTGGAGCTGTCTTTCCCAAAAGACTCTAAAAGGTAGAAACTACATCACTCTGGAACAGTCTACTTAGAGCTGGCAACAAATATCAGACACAAAGGGTTTTCACATGTACAGGCTGTTCCACTGATAGTGGTCTCGAGCAATAGTGATTAACCAGAATCTGAGAAGACTTGGTCAAGGCTGATCATACTGTTAGTGCAGTCCCAGGACATCACACCCTAGCAGCCCAAGCTTCAGCACAAGGTCCTTCCTCTTGTTCTCCCTTCAAGGATCTGCTTTCAGTCATTGACTCTCACTCTTACCTGCCAGGGCTCCAAGAATGAAGAGGACAGCCCTGCTTCTCAAGCATGACAAGTTGCCTGTAGAGTCTTGGAGAATGCTTAAGACACAACCTCCAGGGCCCTCCAGCTGTGCTAGCAGCCCCGTGTCCAGAGCCTGTTCCAGCTACAGGAAAGGGATGTTAGGAAGAGGTCCCTGTTCGTGCATTCAATGACTGTCATTCAAGGAGTCACTCTGGCCTCTGGGAACTCACTAGTTTACAAAGAGCCTGGGTTTGGGCTTGAGCTTGGCTGATCCAGCTTCCTCCTAATTGGGTGGGTTAATGGGGGTCTGGACTTCAGGGTCTGATACAGTAGCAGACTCTAAGGCATGCCAGTCCATACAGATTGCTACCTTACATTCCTAAAAGTGTGTGTGAGGGCCTCAGTGAAGCTCTGTCAGCTGTGGACATACAACCTGCCCACTTTGCCCTCTGCCTGGCTGCCTAGATCTGGGGTCTTTCCCAAGTCTGGTAAGTAGGCCCATCACCGTGTCCTCCAGCTCCTGGAGTGCCTGGCGATCTTGTAGTAGCTCCTGGAGGGCACCCAGCAATGTGTCCCTTTGCTCTGAGGACAGTGTGACCAGGTCCTGCAACTGGCTATCTGCTTGGTTCCGCAAGCCGTAGAAGCTAGACTCCTCTCGTGATTCCTGGCTGAAGGCTGTATCTGTAGAGACCAGATGGGCTGCCATTCAGTTTTGTGCCAGTCACCTTCTCAGGGGGTCTTTTTTGTTCACAACTTCCCAAGGAAACCCAGTGGCACAGGCGTGACCCTGTACAGTTAGTTCCCTCACACAAAATGTGCCATATATACTTCCCGCATTCCCTCCTCTGCACCCCCACCAGACATTTGCAGGGCATCTTGTCCACACCAGGCTATCCCAGATTCAGCCAGCCTTCCTGCCTGTCACTTCACTGACTTTCTATTTCCCCTTCCTCCTTTCACAGTGCTCCCACAGAAAGAACAAAGCCTATTTTAGCTTTCTCTTCCAGGGCTGCTAGACCTCTCTATTTCTGGTCCCTGGGGTCTGAGGTTCCAGCTCGCATCCTCCAGGCTGGAAAGACAAGCATCACTCCTGTATTCAGGAGAGGGAACCAGGGCTTAGAACAATTGCCTCCAATGAGGCAATTCTGGTACACTTTCCTCTTGGCAATTCTGGCTCACTTTACCTTTTCAGGTGGAAGCCTCCACAATGACCTAGGATCACCACATAGCATTTGTGGACCACAGAACCGTGTCAGGACAGTCACCAACCTTGGTAGTCACTCACCTACCCCGCTGTTCCTGCAGAGCTTTCTTTCAGGGAAGTAAAGGACAGCTGCATGTAGCCGAGCAGGGACAATACAAACAAACCCAAAAAAGAAACAGGACATTTGGTCAGAGAGACTGCATCTCCTGTGCTGGACAGCAGGGATGGGGCCCTGCAGGATTACCCTACAGGGACTCCTAAATCAGCCCAAGTCTTGCTACAGAGAGTGCTGTGGGGGTGTGGCCAGGGCAATAGGTGACAATGGTTGGCTCCTGAACTCATGCTTTTCCCTCCATGGGGACAAAGAAGGTGTCTCCATTTGCTCCCTTCTCCTACTCCAAGGCCAAGCCAAGAGATCCAATGGCCAGTGTTAGTGTGGAGATCTGGTGCCATCCAGGCAGTTTCCAGATGTGTCTCTGGTCTGGGACATGGATGGGGGCAGCAAGGTCCACTGTCTGTCTGCTCACTTTCTGACTACAAATGTGCAGAGAGACTTTGTTCCAATGGGGTAACATGGGCCCTTTCTTTGGTAGAATTCAGCCTTTCCCGAGAGCAGGCAGGGACAAGCTGGGATTAGGTCTCCCCAGGATGACCTCATCAGCCTTCTATAAAAGTCAAGTTCTTCTAGGTGGCCTGAGCTGCATACTGCTCAGTCAGTGGGACAGGGGAGCTAGGACCTTCTTTCTGCTCCTTACTGCTTGCTGGTATCTGTCAGCTGGTAGGGGGTGGGTAGGGTAGAGAGCAGGGATAAATAGACTTACCCCAGCCATCTTCTTCCACCAGCAGCTGCAGAACCCTGTAGGCCAGTACACTGCCCTGTGGGATGCTCACCATCTTCTCTGTGTCCACAAGGCTCTGTCCCTGGACCTGGGAAGGAGGCAGGGAGAAAAGGACAGCAGCCCTCCAGCCTCCAGAAGCTTCAGGAATGGGTTTTGGAGGCAGATAGGAAAACTATCAGGGTCTTGATGACAAGATTCCAGGAGAGCTGGCTTTACAGTTAGGTGAAGGTGAGGCCAGACAGATCCCTATGTTCAGCAAGAAAAACAAACATAAATGGTGTTTCTAGAAAACAGCCTAAGGCACTCAGAATTCAAACAATGCACCTGGCTTGGTCAAGTTCTAAGAAATCACACAACGGAGACACTAGTGCACTCTGTCCTATTAAATATGCTACACTTATTTTGAGACACTCACTTGGAAAATGCTGAGGTGCAGGCATTGGGGGGCATGGCTGGTCTAGCTATATTCCACATGGCAACCAAGGCTTAAAGAAGTAAAGGCATGGGAGCAAGTTGGCCCTGGAAGTTAGGCTTTCATGATGTTTGTCCATTGTCACAGCCTTTCTGCCTTATGACACTCAATATCTCCATGTATTAGGATATTGTAAGAAAGAACCAAACTGAAGCCATTTTGAATAAAACTTCTATTTTTGAATAGGAGTCGAGTAAAGTTTAAGTTCCCAAGACCTTCCTGGGTAACTGACATCTGCTTGGCAGAAAGAGAGGTGTACCTGGGTAACTAGCATCCTGGTTGACAAGTTGAGGCATGAAAGGTAGGCAAGTTACCATGCCACAGTTGAATAAACCAACCAATGATAGCACGATAAGTGTACCACAAATAAATGTTTCTAAGAAAGTCTCCTATCCCTGAGTCTGATTGTTGGAAAATGTAACTGTAACTTGACACAGATGTTTATGATTTTCAAGCCTAAGAACTCTATAACATTCTGGTTCCTGGTGGCAGTTCAGCTCACGACTCTGTTCTGCATCTCTGACCCATCAGTAGCTTTATTACAACAAACCTTTCTTTTCTGCATTGGCCTAGTGTTTGAGTTGTGCTGGATCTAACTTGGACCCCATAACAATATCAACAATAAATGCATTTGCAGGCTATGCTGCTGCTATATTTGGCTCCACCAAATATGTGTTGAAAACACATATCAGACTTGAACTTGAACCCCACCTCTTACTGGCAGTGTGGTTCTCGGCAAGGAGCTTCTCTGTGTTCTGGTTTCCTCAGATAAGGAAACAGACTTCACAGACACACCTCCTGGAATCATCAGGATGAATGGATGAGGTCTGTTGAGTGCTTACAGGCAGTACTCCATCATGGGAAGGAGGCACTCCCAGAAAGTGGTACCTATCTGTAGGCACTTGCAGTCTTGGGCATGCTAACAGGATCAGGCGCCTGGGCCTGCAGCTAATAGGTGGGAGGCAGTGAGTCCCAGAACCTAGAATGTTCATGTGAAGTCAGCCTTCCCATGTGACAGGCTGAAGTAAATGACCTAAGAATAAATGTGTGTAACCAGGTGTGCAAATCTTCCTACTGTGAAGGACACATGCAGGAAGACCCATGATACAGAGTAGGGGCTTACATGACATCTGCATCACATCTGTACCATCAGGTACCGGGGCAGTAAAGATGGGAGGTCATCTGGGTCCAGATTGGGCAGTATACTAAGACCCTGATTCAAAACAGAGGGAAAGAGGGGACACATGTGTGACCATGAGAAACCTCAGTAAAACGTGCAGGCAGAGCTGAGACCATGCCATCTTCCAAGGACTGCATTCTCCTTCAGGGTGGGGAGACTTCTGGGTAGATCATCTTCATGAGGTTGATGACAGTCATTATTCCAACCCTACCGCCCACCACATTCCCACTCTGGCACACTGCACACCTGAACATGGCCCAGCTGAAGGAGGGACAGCTGTCCAGCTCCTAGCATTTGGCCGTGGCTCTGAAGTATGGTCTCTTGCAGGGTCTCCACAGCCTCAGTGACCACATAAAGGCTCTCCCTCTCCTTCCGGCGCTGTAGTTCCCGGAGGAAAGAGGGCTTAGGTGACCTCAGTTTCCTGGAGGGTGCAGAAAGCAGAGACGAACAGAGCTGGACAGGGTATCTATCTGTTCAGCTGGGGAGTCCTTCCTGGCTTGGTGCTCTTTGTCTTGAGCTCAGTAGCTAGGGAGAAACAACATGCTGGCCTGTGGGGGCTGGGGGTGAAAGGACTGCTTTTGTAAAGTGAGTGACGGTCACCTGAAAAGAGGGAAACTGAGGAAACTGTCCTCCTCAAGGTTTCAGATATCCAAACATAGGCCCAAATGAGATTTAAAATTTGAGAGAGAATATTAAGATGGTTGAAAAGGACCCAGATTGCTAACCTGGGAAACCTGGGAGCAACTGAGTATCCACCAGCTTCAGGCAGGAGTCTCCAGTTGGCTGCAGTTGCTCCCTGTTGCCACATACCCCTATAGTTCGGTTTCCTTTCCTGGCCCTGGATGCTTCTGGCCTGAAGCCTCCAAGTCTACATGTGGGCCCAGGGCTCACTCCCATGGGGCTACTGTCTCATGTCCCTCGCCAGGCGATGGACTGGTGGCATCCTTGGCTTTCCCCTAATACCCGAAGTAACTGTGCCCATTGTCCCCATCTGGGATTCCAGCTGCCCACAAACCTTCCCTGACTCTCACCTCTTCTCAAGTAGCATCTCCCAGGTACAAGGAGAGACCCAGAGTATCTGCACAGCCAAGGCAGAGAGGCAGGTGCACTTGCCGCTTCCGGTCACCTGGCCCTGCAGCCCAGCACTGAGGCTCACAGCCCCTGTCAATCCTCCTGCCTCCTTCTCCCAGGTGTAGATGGGCCTGCTGTGGTTCACCTCTGTAGAGAAAGAGAGAAGCACAAGCTACAGGTGCCTGGCAAGGTAAGGTGACAGGTTGCAGGGCAGCTCATCGTGCACTTTTGGCCTCAGCCAGGTCTCAAAATGGCTGCCACCATGGATACATTGTGTGTGCCCTAGGGAAGCCACTGCGCTCTCCAAGCCTCATTATCCTCATCTACATGCCGGGAGAAAGAGATCAGGGCTTCCTCTGAGGGGGATCTGAGGATGAAAGGCCGATTTGGCAATGTGGTTTCTGGCACAGGAAGCCTGGGATCCATAATAGCCTTTATAGTGGATTAAAATTACTGTTGGGGCTGGAGAGATGGCTCAGCAAATAGAGTGCTTGCCTCCAGAAGACCTTATTCAGTTCCCAGCACCCATGTTGGCCTGCTAACAACCACTTGTTACTCCAGGGGGATCTATACCCTTTTCTGGCCTCTGAAGGTATGCACTGACCTGGTATACACACAGGACACACACACACACAAACACACACACACACACACACACACACAGAGAGAGAGAGAGAGAGAGAGAGAGAGAGAGAGAGAGAGAGAGAGAATCTTAAAATAATTGCTTAAGTGTGCATATATTGTGTATCTATGTATGTATGTATGTATGTATGTATTATGTTTGTATGTATGTATATGGCATGAAAGTAGAAAGAGGAAGAAATCAAACGGGGGAAGAAAGAGCAGGAGTGTAAGGGCATCTTTGCGACACGAAAAGCAGAAGGAGCACTGTCTGGGAGGAAGGGGACCAGTAAGAGGAGGGGGAGGGCTGGGGGAAGGTACAGAAATATGAACAAATTAATACATGTGTGTGAAATGGCAGGAAGGGCCACTCTGCCGACCAGAGTTTAATCCTTGGGACACACATGGTGGAAGGAGAGAACTGACTCCTGACATTGACCTCTGACCTGCACATCAGTGCTGTGACACACATATGCCCACCACACAACACCCACAAAGAGTAAATAAATGTAAACCAAAAAAATCTGTTAGAAAGGAAATGCCGTGGTGAAACCCACTGCTTTGTACTCTTAACTTAGAAAGTTAATAAAAACCAAATAATAATTTGCTCATATTACAAGGAGGAACACAGGGGGGAAAATGATCGTTTCTCTCGTAAATACAGTCACATGACATGATTATGGGGGCCATGCTCCTGCTAGCCTTACCCAGGGGTTTCTGGGTACCAGGGCAGTGGCCTGTTCAGTGTGTCTCAGCACATTCATCTGCCTCCCTTGGGAGTCCCACTTCACTCTGCAGCAGCCGCTCTCGGGGAAGATACCTGGGTCAGGGCAGCCAGGCTCCAGCACATCCAGGAGGGAGAAGTCTGTGGGGATGAGGGGCGTGTCCCAAGGCCAGAGGTGATGCTTGTGTTTCTTCCTCAGCAGGCAGAAGGGGCGCAGGCGCTGGGAGCTGTTCAGGCTGTCCACAGGCACCAGCTCACCCTTCCTGCCCAGCTCTCTCACCAGGCTCTTGGTGCTCCTCAAGAACAAGGACGACATGTTCCTTGAGAGGCAAGGAACAGTATCATCCAGGGCTGGATATGGGAGGCCTCCGTGAGAGCTGCTAGCTGGGCTGAGCAGGAAACGGAGACACGAAGACTGGGCGCCCAGGCTGACTGCCTAAGTCACACCTGATCCAGAGCTAGGTTACCCCAGCAGACAACGCTGGACTCTGAGAAGTTCAGGACCACAGACATACTTCTCTGGGTTATAGGGCTGTTCCTTTGGGAACACCTCTGGTGGCTTAGTCATATTTAGAAAATGCCGTCTCCGTGCATCTCTGTTAATGACTGTGAAGCCCTTCAGCAGCTAGCCTAGGTCCATACACCGTAGCTCTGCATTCTGGGCCCTCTTTCATTCCCAAAGGCATTGGGGACCCAGGTGTGGTCTACAGAGGGAGGATTTGGGTTGAGAAAGGAGCAGGAATCCTACTTGCCTTCCCTGTGTTTGTATAGATTCCTATGTGGAAGGATCTAGGGCAGGACCTCAGTTTCCTCTCATCTTCAGCCGCGCTGTATCATGTCTTGTCGAAGCCGGGACCTCCCTGAAGTGGGCTCTGGGATTCACCTGTCGCATTTGTGCCGGGCGTTGATTTTAGGATGAGCCTTGGGCTGTGGCTGCGGCAGGGGAAAAGAAAAAAAACTAGGGCAGGTTGGAGCTGGTCTAGGGGTGACTGGGAGGCTGGAGAAGAGAGCCTGGCACACAGCTCTGGTGATGACTGGAGATGCTGGCTCCCCCTCTCCCTGGGGTAGTTCCTAATACCTATAGTCACTTCGAGGGATTCAGAAAAATGTCTGATTTGTTTTAAAACAGAAATAAGAGAAATAATGCTATTTAAGTATGTCAATACAAAAAGAGAAATATATTCTATATTCTTTATCCCAACAGTATTAAATGATAATTTTTAATAATCCTGTGGCAACAAGGTTTCAGGAAAGAGAAAGCACCTAGGTCCTCCAGTGTCACCCTCCTGGGACCTACAAGAGAGAGGAGGAGGGGAAACTGGGCCCTAGCGCTGTCAGGGCAATGGTGATACTCCTCGGGGCAAAGGAAGGGTCGCACTAAGGATTGGGGGTCAGGAGGAGATAGGCTGAACTGGTGTTCAGAACACCCAGGACAGCAAGGGGAGGAGGGACCCAAGGCTTTGGGACACGTCCCTCAGCTTCGCACCTCGGTGTAGTGGCTGGTGGGTGCCACCCGGCTGAGCTACCGGATGCTAAGGCCATTGCGCCTGCGCAAGGCAGCTCTAACCACGTGGGACTCCTTTGGATTCTCCTTCTGGACCGCAGGATTCCAGCTTTGGCCCTGCTGTATCTGCAAAGCCCTTTTCTGGATAACTGTAGACTTCAGCTCCTCTTGAGCGAGGTAAAGCTCTTTCAGCTTTCCTTCCTAGTTCCTCCTCCCCTCCCTCTCTCCCCCAGTTCTCTCTTCTCCAGGATGGCAACACTCAGCTCCTCAATCGTTGGTTTTTTTCTTCCCCTCCGATACACATGATAGCTCATGGATGTAGCAAGGCTCTCCACGTCTTTCTGCTTCCCCCATCCGACTGGGACTGGGGGAGGCATTAACACAGCCATCCTTAGCCATTACACTCGTATGGGTACCCACCCCCCTCCTCCCTCTAGGCCTGCAAGCGCAAGTCATAGGAACCAGCTATTGATTCTATCCTGAAGCCCGCTCCCCATCACCCCTTCTCCCTACAACGCCCCCCCGCCTCCACCTATAATCATTTCTTGACAGCCTAGATCAATCAATGCGAATACAGAACTCTCAGCCTCTCTAATACGCCACGTCTGTCTCCACCCACTCTTGATCTTACTGACTTATAATCATTCTTTATAGGACCCTCATACCTGGCTCATTCCAGGGTTATGGTTTTGAAAATGCTAATCTATGTTCACAGAATTACAAACTGCTTCTCTAGTCTGTCAAAGACTACACCCTGGTTTCATTTTCCCTTCTCACTCTGGGGGCCACACCTGAGACATAAAGTTTCGCCCCCGATCCCTTTCCTTCCTTCACCCAAATGCAAAGCAGTCTTCAGCTGAGCTATAAAAAAGAAGATATTCATTCTTCCAGAAGGGGTGGGGGAGATAAACTGAGCAAACTGGCTTCCAGCTACTGTTCCCCTCTACAGGAAAACTCTTACCAAAGGCCCATGCTGTCTGCACCGATATTCGTGTCACTATTTTACCTCTCTCGATGGTTAAATGTATTCATGTGATTTCAGTGTGTAGTTATTTTGTATGTATATGTGCAGCTGTTTGTTATTTGTGCTCATGGGAGAATGTTTTTTTCTATCCGATGTAGCTAGGACACCAAAACTCAGGATTCTATAACCACCCCGCCTTCTTAAACCTAATGCAAAAGAATTAAAATATTATAATCTTCCTCATCTTGTAAAACTTCGGAAAACAAGAAATAAGGAAAGGCCATGAATCTTCCTGGATATGAAAGAGGAGTTTATTGTAGATATGAGGGAGAGCATAGCCAGAGGCGTCAACATCTGGGAGAGTCTAGAGTGGACATGTGAGAGGGAGAGGGAAGAGAGAGAGCGGAAGCCAGGTGCAGCAGCCAAGAGGGCAAAAGGTAGAAAAGGGGCAGGTGGACACAATGGCTGGATTGTATAGGGAAGTTTCTTTGGGGAAGTGGGGGTAGTAAGCTAGCCATACTCTAACAGGTAAGGACTAAAGGATGCTGGGAAAACCTGGCAGCCAGGTCTGTGTTGATATAGAGGCATTTAAGACTTACAACTTCTATCCAAATTTTTTTTTTTTGTTTTGTTTTTTGTTTTTCGAGACAGGGTTTCTCTGTATAGCCCGGGCTGTCCTGGAACTCACTCTGTAGACCAGGCTGGCCTCGAACTCAGAAATCCGCCTGCCTCTGCCTCCCGAGTGCTGGGATTAAAGGCGTGCGCCACCACCGCCCGGCTTTATCCAAATTTTTAATGTCCCCCACCTGATAAAACTTTTGAAGCCTAAATCTCACAGCAGACTTCCTGATCATTGGCTCTTACTGTCTTTCCATTCCTCTTCCACGATCTTCCTTGAGCCTTGGGTGTAGGGATTATTTTATAGATGTATCCACTGTGGGTGGGCATCACATGGTTAATTAGTCTCAGCATTTTAACAAGTTGCACATTTCTGTAATGGTCCCTGTCTTAGTCATTGTCCTATTTCTGTGAAGAGACACCAGGATCAAGGCAATTTTTATGAAAGTACTTAACTGGGGCTTTTCTTAATCAAAATGTAACTAGATTCTCAAAAATATTTCTTGTGATTTCTAGTGAGTTTCAAGTTTTTAAAATGTAAACTTGATTTTGTTTTTCTCTAGTGAGTTAATATTTTGGTGCTTAACTTGTTTGTGAAGTTAAGTTTTGAACTTAAACGGCACTGAATAAACCTTTCCTTCCTGGAGTTGCTTTCTGTCAGGCATTGGTTATGGCGATGAATGACATAGCATTGCAGTGTTAGCAAAGCCCTGAATCCTCCCATTGTAGTCACATGTCACACCCAGAAGGTGGGTAAATCCTTCCAACCCCACTTCTTGACAATCACGAGTCAGACTTGTTCAACTGGTTTTCTTTGTGAAGAGAGAATTCCCAAGAATCCTTTCTCCTCTGAGCCAGGAGAGCCTTCTAGGCACACCTACAAATGCTCGTTGATGCTGATCCACACTCTTTTGGATGGTGGCTTTGAACACTGGTTCTGAGCTCAGAGCTTAGTTCCTGAAGAAACGAGTTCATTCCTGTGCTTACCTGGCCAGAATACTGCGTTGACTATTGACTCGGACCTGCTAAAAGGAAGGAGACTTAGCGAAGAGAATCACGTTGATTTGGTCCTGGAGTTCGTACAAGTTATACTTGGATTAGAAGGTCCAAGCACTAAGGAGCCACATTCAATTGCGCTTTCTCTAGAGGAGAAAAACCAGCTTCTGCTTGGTAAGTGCTGATGGGGATGAGAGACTAGAGGAGAGGAGGCTGTGTGGTCAGAGACAGAGTTCTTCAGGCTGGTTTGTGAAATGAGTTGATGGGGTTTTCCTAAGTAATGTAACCTGCAGGGAAGGAAGCACTTATGTTCTCCATAAGAGAATTAGTGGAGCTCATGAGAGCGCGGAAGGGCAAAGGCTGGTCTCTGACACATCTCTGTTCAGGTTTGGTGTTGGGGACATAATTGAAAGTAGTCCTGTGAGGACTCCGTCACAATTACTGAGAGTTCTATCTTATTATATCCATATTGTTCAAAACTCAGTTCCTTGTCATTGGAAATCTCGTTCTTGGCTGTAAAGAGAGTGATTTAAGCAGATTATTCTTACTTAGTTTTTTCTGCAAAGTATTGTTAACGTATGCAAGTTCACGAAAATCTACAACCAAGGTCTTGATTTCTACCCACACACCTTTGTCTCAAACATTTTATCTCTATGACAGTTTCTACTATCCTGTGCTGGTATGTATGATTAATCTTTCCCTGACTCTCAAACTCGATGTGCTGAGATATGAATTCACTTTCTTTCTCTGCTTAAAAACGACGGTCAGGGAAACGGTACCACCTCCATCATGTTGCCCAATCTAGGAGCCCTGAGGTCCTCTGCACTCCTCCTTTTTCCCATGGTCAACATAAAACCCATCATTAATTCTTTTAAATTCTGTAGCAGTCTTGAGTCTTTACCCTAGCATAACCTGCAGATATGTCTTATTAGAATATTGCTATGAATAGCCTCAGAAGTAATTACATTCTTTGCTGTTGGAATTTTTTTTTTCCAAGACAGGGTGTTTCTGTGTAACAGAGTCCTGGCTGTCCTCATTTTGTAGACACCGGTGTGGCCTTGAATTCACAGAGCTCTGCCTGCCTCTCCCACCCAAGTACTGGGATTTAAGGTATTTGCCACCAAGCCTGGCATGGAATTTTTATACTGAGACATTTTTTCATGTCATGGGTCTACTTAGGCCACTGTTTGCCATATATGTATATGTACATGTATATGTAGTATATGTATATGCATATGTATATAGCTCATTGGTAGTACCGTTGGCCTTATGGATTCATGGATTCCACAGCTTTGGAATAAACTGACCATTGAATGAACATATTCAGAAAAGGGCTTGGGAAGATGGTTCCGCAGGTATAACACTGTGCATGCATGAGGATCAGACTTTTTTTTTTTTTGTAGTTTTTCCTGTCCTGGAACTCACTCTGTAGACCAGGCTGGGCTCAACTTTGGAGGCTCTTTGCCTCTGCCTCCCAAGTACTGGGTTTAAAGGCATTAGATTCCACTGTCTCAATAAGTATCAGACTTCTAGTCATAGAAACCCATGTAAAACCCAGTAGGCAAAGTGCCAGCTTGTAATCTCAGCACACAGGAGGTATAGAGAAGAGACCTCTGGGGCAAGCTGATTAGCCAGAATAGCTGAGGTGAGAAGCTCCAGGGTCAGCAAGAGACTTTGCCTCATTAGAGAAGGTGAAGAGTGATTGACCAAGTAATTCAATGCCAACCACAGGCCTTCACATGCACACATGGATGAGCGTTCATAAAATATGTACCCCCGCATACCCAAACATGCATACATACATGCATACAAGCACACATATCACATACCACACATACATGTATGTTTAAAAAAAGGAAAATATTTAGGGATTGGAGAAATGGTTCAGCAGCTAAGAACTGCTCTTGATGCTCTTCCAAAGGACCTCAGTTCAGTTCCCAGCCCAGATGATGCTCTGTCAGAATGCACAGGGCCTAAGCGACTGCCCTTCTGAAACTCTGTATCAAAATTAGTCTCTTCTCCATTAAATCATTTATGTCAGGCAGTTTTTCATAGCAACTTTTAAAAAGTTACTAATACAATAGCATTTTAAGTATTCTAGAGACAACTTAAATGTTACCAGGAGTGTGTGGTCATATGCAGATTTTGATATCTATTCAGAGTCTAGAAAACCCAGTTATATAGAATTATGACTGTATATGTGGAAAATGTTTTCTATAATATTTAATATATTGTGGTAAAATCCATAGTGTGAGATCTGTCTTCAACAGAGTACAGATCCAAACCTTCCTAGCAGATCTGCTGTTGCCTCATCTTTGCAAAGAAAACACTAAGCAGATTGACTAACAACATTGCCTTTCTCCTTCTTTACAGAGCTCTCTCTGGTAGAGCATTGTTGTACTTTCTGGGTCTTGGAGGCCTTGAGATGATTCATATAAGTAGAATCATGTGTGTTTGTTTTTGACTGGCATAAGGTTTATCAAAATATCCTCAAGATTTATCAAAATATTGGATTTGTAGAATTTCTTTTCCTTTAAGACTGGTAATAGTCCACAGCAAAATGTCATATTTTCCTCATTCTATTGACAAATATTTAGATTGTTTCGATGTTTTTGGCCTTTATAAATAGTCTGCAATGATCATGAATGCGCTACTGTGTTGTTGAGATATTTGTGTCTCTGAGTTTAGTCTATTTGGCATGATGATCCTGAATTCCATCCATTTTCCTGCATGTGGTGCAATTTCACAGTTGATGGATGAATAAAACGTAATGCATACATACCACATTTTCTTTCTCCATTCATCTTTTAAAAAATTATTTATTTTTATGTGTATGGATGTCTTACCTGCAAGTATGTCTGTATAGCACATATGTGCCTGGTACCTGATGAGGTCAGAAGAGGTTGTAGGGTCCCCTGGAAATGGAGTTACAGATGGTTGTGTGCTACTATGTAAGAGCTAGAAATTGAACCTGGGTTCTATGGAAGAGGAGTCAGTACTGTTAACCTCTGAGCCATCTCTCCAGCCCCTGCACTCACTCATCTTCTGGTGGCCATCTAGGTCGAGTCTGTATTCTGGCTTTTTGGAATAGTCCCTGGATAAGTTGGATGTGTTTATTTCTGCTGTGTGCTGACTTGGGGGTTCTCTCACATATCGGTGGTGTATGAAAAACATCAGGAATCACTGAGAGTCAGTACACTCTCTCTTTTCTCATCTAAACTTTGTGCTTCCTTCTATCCGATCCTAGAAACATGTCCTACACATTTGACTGGGTGAGCAAGGACGTGGTCAAAAAACTTCAAGGAAAAGATCTGAAGCCTGTCAAACGCCTGTCAGACGCAACCAAATTCCGCCAGTTTGACATACTTCAGAAGACTCCTCAATCACTGTTTTTTAAATCTGAAGATATTCCAGTTGGATATTCCCTTCTGAAGATCTTGGAGCCCAATTTTCCTGTCCCAGGTATTGTCAGTCAAGGGGCAGAGAAATATGAAAATCAGCATTTTCAGTCTGCAGCTTTTCAGCGTCTATGAGGTGCTCAGGCAGCTCGTGAGACATTCTGCTTAAAGGCAAAGGACAAGGAAGGCCCTTTAGGAGTCCAGCCATCCATGCATTTGGTCTTATAAGACTTCCAAGAGCCCCTTTAAATAGAGATATGATACACATCTTACAAAAAGTAATTGAGGTTCCTAAAACGTGTCCAAAGTTTCACAATTCAAACTGGTAGAATTAGGATCCAGACTGAGGTCAGTCTATCCTCAAGTCCCAGGTGTTTTTCTATGTCAGCAAGATACCCTGTGGCTGGATTCCTTGCTTGGAAAGATGCTCCCCAGGGACTTCTAGACACTGCACAAATGATACTTTCTTTCTTAGGATGAAGACCATGCTTGCATGGGTTCCAGAATTTGCCCTCTGTGGTAATTTACATTTCAGATATCGATTATTAGCTAGCTTCTTGCCTAAGATTTCAATGAGGAGGGGAACTAGGCTTATTTTTCCCCATCCTCCAGAACAGCTGTTCCACAGTGAATTCTGATCTAAACTTGTGTGTCCTTTTCCTCTTCAGAGCCTGAAGTGTCAGCTCCCATCCCCCTCAAACATACTGTATCCCAGAAACTGAAGGCTAACGTGGATGTCAAAGCCATTGCAGAAGGAGGAGCATCAGCAGAGTTTGTTCAGTCCTGTGGATATGACATTGAGGTTCAGAGTACGAGCATCCCAGAGTCAAAACTGGAAAGTCTTCAAAACAGGCAAGGCCACTGGGGGGTAAAGGACGGCTCAGATGAGTTTCAAGATGTGTTCTTATAGACAAAGAGGCAGCAAGCAGGTTCTGTTGCTGGGGTGGATGACAACTTATTCTACTTTAAAAAAAATCATTGAAATAATGATGTATTGTCTACTAATAATACTCATTAGGGTGAAATTACCCATTATTGTTTTATTAATATGATGGGAATGAAAAAACAAGACAGACAGACAAAGGTTCTGATATGCTTGAACTTTCTGTTCGTTGTACAGAGGATGGGCACATAATAAAAAACAAATCAATAGAAGTGAAGGTTAGAATATTGGTTAAAATATGCCAGAGACTGTAACAATCACTTTAAGCAATCAACATCCCAGTGCTTAGGGATTTAGATTGTCTTTTTATCACATCTCTCTTGGTATATAATTTAGAAGTAGAAATTCATGTTTCATGTGTAGCATTTTGGTGTGAAATAAGCATGTAAGTCACTAACATTATCACAGCCTCTGGTAACCATTGTTTAAAATTTTTTCATTACATTTATTATTTACTCTGTGTGTGTGTGTGTGTGTGTGTGTGTGTGTGTGTACATTCACATGCATGCATGCCATAGTTCACAGGTGGAAGTCAGAGGACAACTTGTAGAGAGTCAGATTTCTCCTTTTGCTGTGTGTATATGAGAATCAAACTCAGGTCCTCAGGGCTTGCAACAACTACCTCTACCTGCTCAGCCATCTTGCCAGCTCAGTAACTGCTATTTTTATGACAAGAACATTTCCTGCCTACTGTCTCAGCAGATGTCAAGCACATGTAGCAATATTATTAACTATAACCATATGTTATCTGGGGACCTAAATTCATGTCCTCACACCCCCATGGCCAGAACTTTATTGATTGAGCCACATCCCTAGACTGAAGCTGACTCAATCTCTTTAGTTTTTAAAGGCTGGCTCACATTTTATGTTTGTTTATTTGCTTATCTGTTTGTTCATGATTTGGTCTCTGTTTCTATGAAATTAGTCATTTGGATCTTTTCATTTTTGTTTGCATCTTCAGGAAACTGGTGGATCAGGAGCCATCATTTGTGACGAATTGCCGGATGGGAAAGAGCAGCCTGTATGTGGTGACAGAGGCCTTTGAAGTGATCAAGGGTACTGTGCTGGAAGGCAGCAGCAGTATCGGCCTTTCAGCCAAAGCGCTCATCCCTCAGTTTGTCAAGGTATGGGATGGGAACACGAAAGCTAGTCCAGCTACTGTACTCTTGCTTCTCAAGGGATTCTGGGAGCCAGTTTCTAGGGGTCAGAAGGATGGGGTCATTATTTTCCACTGCTCATATGTAGCATATGCTAACTTCTGATCTTAGATTATATTCTAAAACCCTTGTTTATAATGCTTTAAAACATAAGATCAGTGTATATTACTACATTCCAAAATAGATGTTATTATTTGGTACCATGTTTTGTTTTGAGTAAACAATTGATGCTGTAGAAATAGAAATGTCAGGATTCTTCATTATCTACACACATGGTTTCATTGTTGGAAAAACACAGGAACACCTTTACTAAACTGTACCTGTTAATCTATGTTCTATGATCATCTGATAAGAGATATTTTTTGAGATGCGGTCTTACATAGCCTAGATTGCCTTCAACTGACTACAGAGCTAAGGCTGGCTTTGAACTCCTGGTCCTCTTGCTTCCACTTTCCAAATGCTGGGATTGTAGATATATCTCACCATGCCTGGCTATGGTAATAAATGTTTGAAGGGGCAAGATTTAAATACCTTCAAGCACATGTGATTTACATGATGTATGACCAAATCCTATATAAAGGCAAACCTGTCAATAATAATAATAATAATAATAATAATAGCCACTTTCTCTGTGGTGACTTTAAAACCAAGAAAAGCTCAAATGGATATACTTCAAGCCCTAAAAGAATACAAATGCCAGCCTGGACAATTATACCTAGCAGAACTGTCAGTCATAATCAAAGGAGAAAGAAAAATCTTTCTATGATAAAGAATGTGAAGGAATTTATGATCACCAGGCTAGCCATGCAGAGGAGACTAAAAAGAATATTTCTGCATGAAGCAAAGGGTATGATGTACAAGCAGCACTACCATTAAGTCAGTGATTAAACAAAAGACCACAAACACCATAAAAGTAAACAAAATGACAGAAATCAATAAACTTTGAACATTAGTAGTTTCAACTCCCTAATCAAAAGACACATATTAGCAGTCTAGATTTAAAAAACAGGACCAATTTTCTGTCTCCAAGGAACATACCTCAACCACCAAAGATAGAAACTGTCTTAGGGTAAAAGGTCAGGCAAAGATATTCAAAGCAAATTAGAAGTAGATGGATAGCAATTGCTATACTAAAATCCAATGAAATAGACTTGAATCCAAAAATCATCAGAAGAAAGAATGTCAGTTCACAGAGATCAAGAGAACAGTCCAACACAAAGACATTATAATCCTAAATGTATGTGGTAGTTTGAATATGCTTGACCCAGGGAGTGGTACTATTAGGAGGTGTGGCCTTGTTGGAGTAGGTGTGGCTTTGTTGGAGGAAGTATGTCACTGTAGGGGTGGGCTTTGAGACCTTCCTCCTAGCTGCCTGGAAGATAGTCTTCTCTTGTCTGCCTTTGAATAAAGATGTAGAACTCCAGACTCCTTCAGCTCCGTTTCTGCCTGGATGCTGCCATATGTCCTGTTATGATGCTAGTGGACTAAACCTTTGAATCTGTAACCCAGCACTAGTTAAATATTTGCCTTTATAAGAGTTGTCTTGGTCATGGTGTCTCTTCACAGCATCAGAAACCCTAACTAAGACATCATATATTCACCAAGCATGGGTATACTTAGCTTCATAAATCAAATACCTATATACGTAAAGATATGTCTTGATAAATGCACAATGAAAATGTGGCAATAAGCACAATGGAATTTTATTCACCTTTAAAGGTGTGTGAAATTATGAAACTTTCAGGAACGTATATGTAGCTGGAAATAATAATCCTGAATGAGGTAATCCAGGCCCAGAAAGACATGTGCTTCATGTCCTTCCTCAGACCCTGCGAGGCTGGTGAGTTCAGTAGATGGTACCTCTAGGCTCCCAAGGAGATAACGAGTAACAGGACAGGAGATACAGAAGACATCACATGGACTGACTAAGATAAGAACTGGAATGAGGAGAAGCAGTCCCTCCCAACAGCTATCGGAGAATACAGACCTACATAGAAACCCAGATGTGAATATGGATTAATCAGAATGAAACCTCAACATTAGAAGACATCAAATGAACTGATGAAGATAAGATCTGGAATGAGGAGAAGTAGTCTCTCCCAACAGCTATCAGAGAATACTGACCTACATAGAAACCCAGATGTGAATATGGATGAATTAGAATGAAACCTCAACATTAGAAGACATCATATGAACTGATCAAGATAAGATCTGGAATGAGGAAAAGCAGTCTCTCCCAACAGCTAGCAGAGAATATAGACCTATGTAGAAACCCAGATGTGAATATGGATGAATTAGAATGAAACCTCAACATTAGGAGGGCACAGTAAATCATATACCTAGTTTGGAAAACTTAAGACATTGCAGTAGGGCTGCTGCTATGGCTCACTGGTAAATACTAGCCTGCCATCCATGGTTTTCTGAGTTCAAGTTCTAGCCCTCTCTAGGCACACCTCCCAAATTTCAGTGTAGGTAAATATTGTCATACAAGGGAGAGAAGCAGCAACTGGACATGGGGACCAGGAGGGAGGAGAGGTTAGGGACTGCTAGTGTTTTCTCAGGAGCTTTCTAGATTTATTTGACTTTTAAGTTACAGGCATATGTATTTTGGATTAAAAGTAAACATTTTTAATGGTGCAATGAGACAAAGAGCTATAAATCCCTAGGAATGTTTTATCTCCCCAGGGTCAAGCCCAGGGACAGTGGCAAAGGGACAGAACGGATTCAGTACCTATCCTAAAGGGCGCGGTGTTGGCCTACAAGAAGAAACAATTGGTCATTGAGAATAACACTTGCGGTGAGCATCAGTAGGGGCCTGGTGAGGATGGGGTGTCCAAAGACATGAAGCTCCTCTTCTCTTCTGACTACAGGCCAGGATCACTCCTCACTGTTCCTGGCACATGTCCAGTCCTCAGTCACCTCTAAGCATGGCCAAGCTCAAACACTGCTAGCTGTAGTTGGAGAGGTAGCCTCCTGCATGGGAAGGGATGTGACTTGGAGTGTTCAAATGGAGGTAGCTTTAGTTGGGTGAAGTCCAGGCTAGTCCCAGCCATCTCTAGGCGTTCACATCTAGCCATTTCAGGTCCTGCCACGCTCAGAAGCTCAGTAGGGAGCTGCCAGGTTGACCCAGTGACCCATAAACCCACATTAAAACACCTTAAAAAAACAGGAGTACAACACAACTGAAGCTACAGACAGAATGCCTGAATGTAGTATAGAATTTTTTTCCCAAGACTCTCACCTTGTGTACCACCCCCCAATACACACACCACACACAACATACACACATCACCCCTCCCCACCCCCCCAATACACACACATTCAGACTCTGCCATGGGGCCTAAGTGTTTGTATTAGGCATGGACCTGTGTGTGATATGAGGGCCAGAACATGAGTAGGTCTCAGAGCCCCAAGTTATTCCTCAGTGTGGAGGGCAGCTCCTCAGAGAGGAGGGCATGCCCTATAGGTGTGCATGTGCACACATGCACAACCACACACACATACACACATGTGCTTTGCATACATATGTAACACACACACACACACACACACACACACACACACACACACACACACACTCCTGCAGTATCTACCTTGTAGATTCTGGTCAAGGCAAAGTCCTGGAGTCAATCCTCTAGTCATCGGCAACAGACAAGGAAGCTGGGCTCTCCAATGTAGTAAGTACAGTAAGTGGCTCATGGCTTCTAGAGAAATCGTCCACGTTCTTACAGCACCCCTGATTGAGTCAGAGGGTGGGAAATAAGAACAAGGTTGGAGATGCCTTTAAAATGTCTGGGGGAGATGGCCTTACTGTAAATGCTTTCATTTCCAGAGGGGAAAGAAAATGACCCTTTACACAAAGTATTAACAGCAAAACAAAACAAAACAAAAAAATAAACGGCGTGATTAGATGAGATGTTGTACCCAGAGAACCAAGGCCATGCTTGTGGAGACTGAATCTGGGGGGGTGGGGTGTTTCCTGAAGAATAAATTCTAAAGGTCGAGGTGTGCACGGAAGGAGAGGAAGTGAGGCCCCAAGTAGAGGACACTTAGGGGAGCTGACTAGGTGAGTGAGAGGAGGCAACGATGGGAGGAGGCTCTGGGATGAGGGGTTCTGAAGGTGCAGAGCCCAGTTGTTGTCAGGTCAGGAAGAGTGCTTGGTGAACTGAAGCGGTGAAGACAGACTGGAGCCGGATGTATTGCCGGTCACTTCCTCTACCTCCTTTCCTCATGCCAGCTTGGGAAAGAAACAATACTGTCGCTTCCCCCTTACACACGAGAAGACTAGTTTCTCTGAAGTTGCTGGGCAGCGATATGGCAACTGTTAAGACCTTTTTGGTCTGTTATGAGGACTAAATTTGTGCTTGCCAGTCAGCATATTGTCCTGTTCGGTCCCTTCCATGCCTGATTCTGTAAACAAGATGCCCTGCTCGCCCCCTAGTGCTCAGAATGTGACTTGCAGACATTCTTTGAAGTTTGCTTTTTGTCTTCCTTTAGTTCACACGTCAAATGTTGTCATCTTTGTTTTCTCCACAGGCTCATTTCGTGGGTCAAATGCTTGAATTTTGTAGTTAGGCAAGTTTTAGACCTCAGCACAATTCCATGAATGTGAATACGAAACAATGCGAAATCACCCGTTTGAGAGTAGATAAAGAAGGGTCAGCTAGTAACTGAAGGCTAACAAGAGACCTGTATGTCAGGGCAGGAGGAAACCCGTCTGCTTTACCTCATGGAGTATTTATTTGCTTATTTTTATTGTGTGTGCATTTGTGTTTTGCCTGCGTGTAAGTGGACCAAGTGCATGCAGTGTCTGTGGAGGCCAGAGGAGGGCGCTGCCATGGGGGTTCTAGAACTGAATTTTGGTTCTTTGCAAGAGCTGCAAGACTCTTAACAGTTGACCTATCTCTCCAGCCCTCATGGAGCAATTCTTGAATGTCAGAGGGTATGATGGTCACCTAAAGTGCCTATTTAAGATCCAAGTTTCAGCTGGTGAGATGGATTAGCTGGTAAAAGTGTTTGCTGCCAGGCCTCATGACTTGAGTTCTTCCTCCATGAACCACATGTTGGAAGGAGATAACTGACTTCCAAAGTTGTCCCCGGCCCCTGTATGTGCTCCAAGAGACACACGTACATGCACACACAATAAATAAACAAACATAATAAAATGCAAGTTCCGGGGCACCTGTGAAAGCATCTGATACACAGGACACACAGCCTGGTTCTTAGGTTGACTGCCGTCCTGCTGTTTGGTCTGGGAGTCCCTAAGTGGGGCATGGGAAGAACTCTAGCAGGTGTAACCTCACCTCCCCTAACTTGAGTTTCTTTTCCATTCAGCCATTCTCCTTTCTGGTAATGCTAAGAAGAAGACCTTTCCAGGAATATTTAATATGGTACCTAAGTGTGGTTTTGCTTTCCAACCCATGAGCATTGGCGAGCCACTATGTGATCTAAGGATTAACGAGATGTCATCGGATGATGATCTAAGCATTGAGATAGGTATGACACTGTTGAACAGAGATCTGCCTGGGGATGGGTTTATCATAGGAAGTTTCTCATAAGAGGAGAATTGCAAGGTAAAAAGCAAGGTCGGATGGAGGAGCTGGAAAAGTCAGAGGTCAGGGGAGGAATGGAGAGAGTGAGTCTTGGGGAGTAAACCCTTCACTTTCTCTTTCCAGAGCCATGTCCAATAATACGACTAGGTGAGTGAGTAGTTCCTGGGCTATTAAAGTCCAACCTGCTTCCGCATGCAAATAACTGAATAACAAAAACCCACCTAATTGTCTTCACCCAAGGTCTTGAGATCTGGTCTTCAGCATAAGGGATTGGGTGGGGGGAGGGGTAGGAAAATGGGGGAAGATATAGGGGACATAAGGACAAATACTAATTCTTGGGTGGGCCAATGTATTCTCTCTTTCTAGGCTTGTGGATAAATGACATTCCTCCAATTGGTGAGTGTGTCTGGTGGGGTTGGGTGTGGAGATCTGGGTGATGCTACTAGCCCTGGCTCTGGTTCCTATGAAATGGGAAGATTTATGGAAGGCCAATGTGGTGAAGGCATAGCCTGGGTGGGGGCAGGAGGGAGGAGATGGTAGGAGAGATTCTCCTATGTGTGTCTCAAGAGCAAATGGAGGATGAAGAAAGGTAACAGCTTGTGTTTCTCTTTCTAGGAAGTATAGAGGAGCCTGTCCATCTAGGTGAGTGTGTGTGTGTGTGTTTAAAGAGGAAACCTGGGCTTCTAGTGGGAAACCATAGGCTCGGAACTCAAATGAGAACTTTCTTTGTAATTCAGAAAATGGAGATCTACTTTCACATTTTCACTTTGTTAGTTCAATTCACACATGTGCAGTTGTGTGTTCAGTGAGGACAAACTGGGAATTAGGTATTGTTCCAGCATGGACACTGTGAAAGAGTCAGACAGATGTACTTTGATGCTTTCACTGGGGTACCCTCCCACTGTCACGGATCACTGGTAGGACATTTGGCAGAGCCAGAACATCCTCAAATGCAGTACTTGGCCAATTCTTTATACACTTCAGAGATACTTACCAGTAAGTGTAGCTTTTATGTGCCAGCCCATGAATCACAAATGTGTTGACTTCTCACCACGTACCCATTTATCACACATGGAAACTGAGCCATGAATGCTGAGGATTGCTATCACTGGAGCCCAACAGTACATTTCATTCCTGACATATCCCGGAAGTGAATACTTGCTCACTTTTCTCCCACTTGCAATAACCAGTGTTCAGATTTCCATCTCCACTCCCAGTGCTGTGTCCTCTGCTTTCAGAGTGCTAATGCTGCCTGGTTTCTAGCTACATGATAGTTGCCTCCCAGGGGCTCAAGCAGGCCGTCTCTAGAGACATTTTTAGCTCCTGGAAATGGTACTGAAGGACTTACCATCCCAGGGATATTTAATCAAAGAATTGCCCTCACTTTCTGATTGGTGTTGCTGTCTGCGAGCAGATTTCAAGTGCCTACAAAATGAAGTTTCCCTACAAACCGAGCAACTGGCTATGCTCTCAAAGGATGTTCAAGATGTTGTGTTCTCCAGTCTCCTGCACATGCTCAGTGACAGGGAGGTTCTGTATGACCTGATGAACATGGTGAGAGTTCCATAGCTGCCTAGAGATGATTGTCAGTTTGGGAGAGGGGGATGCCAAGATACATGAGGGAGGAGGAATCTATATGATGCCGAGGAGGCTGAGAAAGATGTCAAAGGTGGGGACTCTGGCTCCATGCACTACCTAGAGGGTTAGAGAGTGTAGCCCCCTAGTTCTGCTCAGAACCCCCTTGGGGAGGTGCTTAACTCCTCTGGAAATAAGCACATTACATAAGGATGGTTTTGAGCCAGATATGGGAAGCCGAAGCTACTTGAAGGAAGGGTGAAAGTTCAAGGTCTTTCTGGGCTACATAGTGAGTTCAAAGCTGGCTTGGGCAACAGCCTGAGACCCTGTCACATGAATAAGGATAATGAAGGGTAAAAGGAGCCAGAGAGTAGCTTTGTGGTAAAGTACTTATTCAGCATGTACAAAGCCATCCAGTCTCCGGCGCTGGGAATGATGTTATTAACAGAACACCCATCTCCTGTAGCTGGAGTTGGATCAGTTGGGGCATATGGATGGCCCAGGTGGCATAATTCTAGATGAACTTCGAAAGGACTCAAGCCCCCCGTGGATTGACCTAAAGGAACTCATTCTTTATCTCCTTCAAGCCCTAATGGGTAAGGACGATTTGAGGGGAGTGTGGGGAAAGTCCTCATGTTGGTCCTCAGAAAACTGTTCCAGATGCCATTTCCCCAAAGCCTTTGGATTATCATGACCATTCTCACATCACCCTTCTCTCTAATGCCAGCAAGGCTCAGAGTGATAACAGCGCATGGACCACAGATGGAGTCTGAGGTCTAGAAAGTGAGTGGTCGACAATCACCTAACACATCCTTGGTGGAAGGCGATCCCTGCCTCAGGCCTTAGACTTTCTGGCTCTGGGTCATGTCACTTACGAGCTGCGAGTCCATCTCAAGGGCAGGAGACCTTTCTTGAGCAGTGCATTTGACCTTTAAGTCTAATGGGACATATTCCTGTGTCTCAGAGTTTTCCTCTCATTGAGATTTCCTAGTTCACGGTAAGAAGAAAACACATTTTCCTCCCTCCAGTGCTGAGCGATACCCAACTTAATCTGCTGGCCAAGTCTATGGAGATGCGGCTCCTCTTGCAGCAACGAGAGCTGGTAAGAAACCCCTAGGGGCTGGCAGTCTATGGAGGGGGAAGAGGAAACCAGGAACAGAAAGAACATTCTGGAAGAAAGCACTGAAGTTTCTACAAGGAAGGGAGTCAGGAACCTTCTGGGGAGCAGGGAGGTTGGGTTCAACCTTATCAGGAGCGTCTCTGCATTTGTGGAAACCTTGAAAGCAAGGCCCACTAGGTCTAAGTTAGCTGTCCAGGAAGGCATCTTTGTAGGAAGTAAGGGATACATCAGTCACACCCTTTGTTTATGGTTATCATTTGCAAATTGGCCTTTCTTCCCCTATTTATTTCTCTCTAAATACAAGAGTGTGTATAGCCATATGCATACATGTGTACACACACATGCAGATAACACTCTTGTGCAGCGTAGGCTACATTGTGTTGTAGGTGAGGAAACAATGCATAGTGCTTCAGGTCTTGCTTGTTAGATCTTTATCCTGTGTGGCTCCTGGATGTTGGCACAGATTTCTCACCCTGGGGTCAGAGCCTGGTTTGCCCTATCTGATAATTTTTGTTCTAGGTAAAGAGCATTCTACAGCCAAATTTCAAGTATCCCTGGAACATCCCCTTCACACTCCAGCCTCAGCTTCTTGCCCCGCTCCACGGGGAGGGCTTGGCCATTACTTATGAATTGCTGAAGGAGTGTGGTCTGAAGATGGAGCTGAATAATCCCAGGTCAACTTGGGATTTGGAAGCCAAGATGCCCCTGTCTGCTCTCTATGGGAGCCTGTCATTTTTACAGCAACTTGCAGAAGCCTAAATCTTCCTCCAAGCCTGGCTTCAGTTCTGGATACATTTGAGATGTAGTGTCATGACGTACACAAGGGTGGTGATTTGAGTGCATGCTTTAGGCTGGTGGGAATAAAGATGCTACCGGTTCTTTTTTTTAAAGATGTATTATTAATTCAAAATTATATAAATAATATACTCAGGTCTGATTCCACCTCCCCCCATTGTCCCTTTTAATCCATCCCTTCCAAGTCCCTTCTTCTCAACAGCTTCTCATTCAACATTTGTTTGTTTGTTTGATGCTTTGCTGCATATAATTCGGGTTGGTTGCATGAGTGTGGGATTATTAACTTGAAAAAGGGAAACCTTCCTGAGGCTACCTCCTCCCCAACAGCATTAACAGCCTATCGTGTTTTAGGGGAGATGGGGTCTTACAGGCCCCTTCTCCATCCCTGTGGAATGTTGGCAGGCTAAAGGCTTGCTTGGTCTTGTGCAGGTACCCATTGCTCCTTTGAGTTTATGGGCTTAACAGCTATTCCATGTCCTTACCATGTCTACACAAAAGGATGATGTTATCTGTCAAACCTCCTCAAATTACGGTATGCTAAAGATTTAGACAGTTTCCTCTATATAAAAGAATATAAGTGTTACTTTTACTTAATTGTGTGCACTTTGAGTTGTTTTGGGTGAAAGGTACGGGTGTCAGTAGCTTTGAAGAACATCAGAAATAAATTGGGGAGATTTTTAGGTAGATAGTTAATAGTATGGCTACATTTTTTAATTGATTATTTTATTTATTTAGAGTTCAAATGTTATCCCCTTCCCTGTTTCCCCTTCACAAACCTCCATCCCATACCCCCTCCTGCTTCTATGGGGGTGCTCCCCCACCCACCCACCCACCCACCCACTCCTACCTCCCCAACCTGGCATTCCCCTACACTGGGGCATCAAGCCTTCCCAGGACCAAGGGCCTCTCCTCCCATTGATGCCAGACAAGGCCATCCTCTGCTACATATGCAGCTGGAGCCGTGGGTTGCTCCATGTGTACTCTTTGGTTGATGATTTAGGTCCTGGGAGCTCTGGGGGGGTCTGGTTGGTTGACATTGTTGTTCTTCCTATGGGGTTGTAAACCCCTTCAGCTCCTTCAGTCCTCCCCCTAACTCCTCCATTGGGGTCCCTGCGATCAGTATGATTTCCTATTACCTATTTAAGGCATCCTTTTATCCTCCTCCCTCCTTCTGTGTTTTTCTCTTCCCCTTTCTAATTAGAACTCCCCCCTTTTCTCCATTTCCCCATCAGATCACTGGTACCCTGCTGTCTCTCCTCTGTATTCTTCTCCTACTGTCTCTCCCCCACCCTCGTGTCCCCCTCCCGTGGCCCCCTTTACTCTCCTGGTCTCTAGTTGCTCCAGGACATATACTCTCGTCAGAAGATTTGGCGCTGGGAGGCTCAAGTGAGAGAGAACATCCAGTGTTTGTCTTTCTGGGCCCTGGGTTATCTCACTCAATATGATTTATTTCTAGTTCTATCCATTTACCTTCAGATTTCATGAGCTTATTTTTTTTTACAACTGAATAGCATTTCATACTGTGTACACACCACACATCATTATCCATTCATTAGTTAAAGGACATTTAGGTTGTTTCTATTTTTTTTCTTTTTTGGATATGTATTTTTAAATTGATTAGGAACCTCATATCATGCACCGCAATTGTCCTCACCTCCCAGTCTTCCCATGCCCACCCCTTCCTCCGTAAACCCCTCCCCGAAAGAAAAAAGCAAATCCATTTGGTGTTGGCTGTGTATTCACTGGAGCATGATCAAATTCCTAGTGGCCCAGCTCCCCACAGAAAATGGCATCTTTCTCCACTTGCATCCACACCAGAAGCCTTCAACTGATAGAGCACTATGGTTGACAGCGAGGGGCAGGGCTAGATATTCCACACCTACACCACTGCTTGCCTCAGTGAGAGGTGGGGCCAGCCCTTCTGTGTGTGGGCTGTGTGTGATACATGCCACTGCCTGTATCATCATCATGGTGTGGGCCAAAAGGTGTGAGACTAACTCTCCTGTGTGGGGGCCTCCACCAGTACTTCTCGTACAGCAAGGGGCGGGGCCAGCTCTCCAGCGGTGGTGGAGGTGGGGGGCACACACACAGCTCCCCCGGGATGGGCAGCAGGGATGGCTCTCCAGCATCCATGGATATTAACATGATTTCAGGTGGCAGAACATCTGCATCGGCTTTCGTGGTAACCAGGGCCACAAATATCAACACCGCCCTTGACTGTGGTAGCAGGACCACCAACTCACTCAGGGCACTGAGGAGCTTCAGGTGCCATGAGCTTCTACATGGCCCCAGATCGCTACATTTACCACTCACATCAGGATGGCCCCTGAGGGAGCAAAACCCCAGGACATCACCAACAGCACTGACTACATACAGTCTTTCGTTCATTTGCATGTATCTCAGGCTTCATAAAGTCCTGAGGCAGCAGCACAGGCCACAATTACCAACACAGTCTCTTCAAGGACCTCAGTGGTCTTTTGAGGAGGTCCAATTCAGCAAGTGATGAACCTTTCTTTGTCTCCATCCTTGTACAGAGCCAGGAGGATCCCATTGCCAGGCAACAGGTTCAGGAGCTGAGGCTGCGTCTACATAAGCTCCAGGCTGCAGCACCGCACCCCCCGCCCAACCCCTGGCAATAACAGCAGGTCGAACTCAGCCCTCTCTCTTACCTGTCACCCTCTCTTACCTGTCACCACCATCGCGCGTCTCCCGTTCCACCTCCTTCCATACTGCACACACTGTTCCATTTTGCTACTGTTCCCACCTCTACATTACACATTTGTTTATTGTAGTGGCACCTGCCTGTGCCAGGGCCGTGGGGCCCTGGGCAGTGCTTGCCTGGGTCTGTTTCTGTTTCTTATTGTGAATAGAACAGCAATGAAGACTGAGCAAGAATCGGTGGAATAGGATGTTGAGTCCTTTGGTCTTACGCTAAGGATTGGAATGGATGGGCCATCTGGTAGATTTCCTTTAGCTTTTTGAGGCATCTCTACATTGATTGCCAGACTGGCTACACCACTTTGCTGTCCCACCAAATTACTACAAACCAAGTGGCTTAAAGCAATGATATATTCCTTTGTAGCCCTGGTTCCCAGATGTCACGGTGCCACCTTGCATTTTTCAGGGCTTCGGTGAGAACAGCCGCTGCCGCTTCCTAATTTCTGCTGACTGCTGGCCATCCTAGCATGCCTTGGCTTGAGGCTACATCCTTCTAATTTCTACCTCAGTGTCTTTCTTTTTAGAGTCTTGATTTCCTTCCATCCTCCCTTCCCCAAGAACACTGGTTTTGGGGATTTAGGTCTCTCTCCAATCTGGGACAACTATCTAATGGGACCATGTCTACAAAATTGCATTTCCAAAGGGCAAGTTCTGAGGCTCAATGTGATATGGCTTTTCAAATGAGCTTCGCTGGCTACGGGGGCTGTGTGAGAAAAGCAGTATCTGAAGGGTTTACCCGTGTGGGGTTGGTGTGGGTGAGGCTCTGTCTAGTAAGAGTTGTGAAGTGACACCATGACCATGGGAACCTTTATAAAAAAAGGTTGAGCTGGGCAGTGGTGGTGCACACCTTTAATCCCAGCACCTGGGAGGCAGAGGCAGGTGGATTTCTGAGTTTGAGGCCAGCCTGGTCTACAGAGTGACTTTCAGGACAGCCAGGCTTACACAAAGAAACCCTATCTCGAAAAACAAAATAAAACAAAACAAATAAGTAAATAAATAAAAAAGGTTGAATTGGGGCTTTTTTTTTAACAGTCTCAGAGGCTTAGTCTGTTATCCCTATGGCAGGGAACATGGTGGTACACAGACAGACACGGCAGCTGGGAGTGTTACTCCCAGACCCGAAGGCAGAGGAAGAGAAAAAGAGAGACACTGGGTCTGGCTTCAGCTTTTGAAACCTTAAAGCCTGCCCCCCCAGTGACATACTTCCTCCAACAAGGCCACACCTACTTCAAGGCCACACTTCCTAATCCCTCTCAAGTAGTGCCACTTCCTAATAACTAAGTGTTCAAATCTATGAGCCTATGAGGGTTGTTCCAGTTCAAACTGCCACAGGCTTCCAGCAGACAGGACGTGGGGAGTGATCTGCCTATAGGCATTTAGAAAGCAGCCCTGGAAAGCACATGGGTAATGTTAGAGCTTTTGGGAATCAGGCTTGTTGGTGGCCAGTTTTGGATTCCTTGTGGCCCAGAGAGACCTGTTCATTTTTCATCCAAAGAGATGGCTGCTGGGTACATGTACTGGCTGGTTTTGTGTGTCAAGTTGACACAAGCAGGAGTTATCACAGAGAAAGGAGCCCCCCCCAACCCCCTTGAGGAAATGCCTCCATGAGATCCAGCTGTAAGGCATTTTCTCAATTAGTGATCAAGGGTGGGAGGGCCCATTGTGGGTGGTGCCATCCCTTGGCTAGTAGTCCTGGGTTCTATAAGAAAGCAAGCTGAGCAAACCAGAGGAAGCAAGCCAGTAAGTAAGATCCCTCCATGGCCTCTGCATCAGCTCCTGCTTCCTGACCTGCTTGAGTTCCAGTCCTGAATCCCTTTGGTGATGAACAGCAATGCAGTAGTTTAAGTTGGATAACCCTTTCCTCCCCAACTTGCTAGCCCTGACTAAGTCAGTACAGAAGCACTGGAAGGAAGCAGACACTAAGTAAATATTGGCGCTTCTCTCATTGCCCAGGCCTTGTATAGTGGGTTGCTCCGTCCACCCTTTCCCCTGGTAAGCACTTGGAAAGTAGTGTGCTGGTTGGTCTTGCTTGCCAAATGGACATACCTGGAAAGAGGCAACTTCAACTGACAACCTGCCTCCATCAGATTGGCCTGTAGGCATGTGTTGAATATTTTCTTGATTGCTAATTGAGGTAGGAGGGCCTACCATACTGTGGGCAGGGCCACTTCTGAGCAGGCAGTAACTCGGTTGTATAAGAAAGCTAGGTGAGCAAGCCAGTGAATGGAAGCCAGTGAGCAGTGCTCCTCCGTGGTCTCTGCTTCAGTTTTTGCCTTCAGGCTCTTGCCTCGAGTTCCTACCTCGGCTTTACTGATGATGGACTGTAACAAGTAAGCTAAATAAACCCTCACTTCATGGTCCCAAAGGCAGACTTGGGGGCTTTGCTTGGTTTCTTTGTTCCTCTTCTCAGTGTAGCTACCTTGAGTAAATGTCCTTTTTCTGATTTCTGCTATTTCTTTGCCTCTTTTTAACTGGCTTATTGAAGACAGTTCCCAGACCTGATGTGGAGCACCAGTTGTGACCCTCAAGTCTGATAACACTAGACTGGCTTGGAGGCGATTTAAAGGCAATTTATGGGTACTTAAGATTATATCATTGTGGTTGGTCAGTGGAAAGACTATGATTGTGTGGTGAAATTCCAATTTTCGCCAGCAGATGGCAGCATTGTCTAGCAGCAAACTGCTTGTTGGCACACTCCCTTCCCCCAATCTCCTCTTACACCTCCCTGTTGGGTTAAGGTGGAGTGAGAGAAACTGGGCAAGACAGAGGAGTTGTTAACACTGGTCTCTTTTTCCATCTTCAAGTAGGCTCTCCCTCTTAAACACTGTGTTGCTTGTGTTAGCTCCTTCAAACCTTTCTGAAGGGAAAAACCTGAGTTATGGGGAACCTGGAACTATTTTCAATATTTTAGAAAATATGACTTGGTGTGATGTTAGCTGCATACGCTGGAACTATTCTGGGTTATGTGATAAATCAGACTGTCTCAGGCTGGGCAAGGACTGCAGCTAGAAGTCTTAACTGCCTTGCAGTATGTCGGGAAATGCTTCTCAATGAGTTCAGCCAGCCATAAAATCTTTCTAAACATCTTAGAACCTTGGTTGATACTTAAGAAAGCATGAATGGTAAAAATAACAAGATTCAGTATCTTGGTGGGAGCATGAAGACTGTTCAAATATTGAAAAGCTGCCTCTCATGAGCAAGCTGGAAAGACCTGGGTTTGGGAATGGGTTTGATACAGGTTTAAAGTGTATCAAATTTTCTGAGTTTTGTAATCAATTTTCTTCTTTTCTCTCTTTTCCTCTCCCCCTCTGTCTCTCTGTCTCTCTGTCTCTGTCTCTGTCTGTCTGTCTGTCTCTCTCAATTGAACTCAAGCTCTGTACATGCTAGACCAATGCTCTACCACTGAACTACATCCTAGCCCGTCTTTCTACTAGGTTAAGTTAAATAAGATAAGTAAAAAGTATAGAGAATCCAGCACAGCACCCAGGAGAACCAAACACAGTACCCAGTGCTGCTGAGACTCACTAAGTACAGATGAACATAAGGTTTGTTATGAACCTAATATGGAGGCCAACGGGGAGATGCAGAAACAATGGGTAGAAGACAGAATTGCTTAATTTCTGAGGCATTGATTGAATTTAGTTCTGTGTGTGTGTGTTTAAGGTTAATTTTTTAAAGGTATCCTTGGGGAATTGAACACACTTTAAAGAAATGTCCTTCCCTCAGGAGGAGTGATTAGTGACTGACATTCCTAGCCAGATCCTACTTTACCTGTCTGCTTCACAGCATGCAGCAGCCATACATTATCTGCTGGAAGGTCTGTGGGCTTCACAATGGCTTGCTACTTGGCTCACTGTCTGGTATGTGAGGATATGTATGCAGCCAGTCCTGAAGCAGATAATCTTGTCTGACAAGGGCTGGAGAGAGACTCTGTGGATATGAGTGTGGAAAGAGGGATTCATATCCCTCACATGCAAAGACATGAGGCAGGATGAGAGTCTTTCTGTTCAAGAAGTACAGGGCAGAAAGGTCCTGAGGCTGCCTGGTCAGCCTTTGCAAAACTGAGTTGGGTTGGCAAGGTTAACGTAGTGACAACTTCTAAGTGATCCCGAGTAGGATGTGCATGCCAGACCATTTTGTGATTCCTAGTCTGCTGAGAAGCAGGGCCTTTGCCAGCATAGGTCAAGGCCTTGAGTTCCTTTAGCTGCAGTTCTGAGTCTAGGGCTCAGACTCCTTGGTAGGCACGAAGACTGGGACAAGGGCCATGGCTAGGTAATAAAGGTGGCAGACTTCCAAGATGGCCAGCTTCTTCCTTACCCTCTCCCTATCTGTCTGCCTACCAGGGAATCTGTCTGACTCTTGGCTGCTTCAGTAAGGAGGAGAGTTGTGGAAATTCTATGGGAATTCTCCAGCATGTCTCATAGTCCAGTTTATGATGGCTATGCTGCCTAATGAGTTGTATTTTCTTTGTGTGAGAAATAAGTACATACAGATATCCATAAAGATTTAAGATTTGAGATTAAGTGTTAATTGAACACACTAGGCCAGGTGAACAAGAAGACAGAATCTTCGTCCTCAAGGGGTTCACTCATAAACTAACTTGTCTCCAAAGGAAGAAAGATGTCTTTACTGTCTTAACTGCTGTGTGACAAGGGACAGGGAGCACAGTGGCTTAAGATTGCAAGCATTTGATTTGTCTTATATTTCTTTTTTTCTTTTTTCCGGTGGGTCAGGAATTTAAGACTGGATCTGCTGACTGGTTCTAGCTTGGGATTTTCCAGGTAAATGTAGTCAGATGCTGACGGAGCCTAAAGTCAACAGAAAGCTTCATCGAGGCAGAAATGGTGTTCTGGAGTCGATTCTCCAGGGTGGGGGATATCGATGTTTTATGGTTTAGCCACATTTGTTGATGGGTTAGGAGGAGCGGGTTATGGAGACAGCACTCACAAAAGCTTCATCACTTAAAAAGATGGAGGTACCAAGGGATTTGTGAACATACTTTAAAGTCACCATCTAGGTCTTTGCCCACGTTTTCATATATCTTTAAAAGCTATGTGCCCACATATTAATTCATTCAATCAATATTTGTTGAACACCTAATATTTGTTAAGAGGCTCAACACTGTAAAAATACCCCTCTATTTTCTTTCCTGGAACTTTGGAAATCGTGAAATAATGAGGATCAAAGAGACTTGAAGTTTATGTAGAAATCAACAGACCTAGGTAGCGATGTTCTCTCAAGTAAGAAATAGACCATCAAACCAAGTAAAGCTGCAATTCAACCAGTTGCAAATTTAACAGTGCAATTGTGCCTGTTTCAAGTGTGTTCTCAGTGTCTCTTTATTTTGGAGATCCTTCTGTGGTTGTAATGGTTGCCTAGCTACCGGAGCTGTGCTTCCCCTTCACTCTGGGAGTATTTGAGCAGAGTAGCTCAATAGCATTAACATTCCTGGGGTTTCCCAAGCAGCAGACAAACTGCTGGGTGCTGAGCTCTGATGCCCACCTAGCAGCGCTGAGGATGGATGTCAAGGTGGGAAGGCTCTGGGAGAAACAGAATCCGCTTAGACTGTGGGAACAGATGTGCACAGAAGCAAGTCTTTCTCCCCACGAGAGCAAAGAATGACATGCTCCATATCCGAGAAAGGATAGCAGCTATTTAAAAATGTCGTTGGTGCTTGCTTCAGAAAGTCTTGTGCTGAAATCAGAGTAGCACAGAAAGATAACGCATGAGAATACCCCACAGGTCCAGATTAGAAGCTATGCATTTTAGGACACGGACACGGGCAAAACTCAGTTCACAGTGTTCTCTATAATATCCATGGGCTCAGAAAAAGAAAATATGATTAAGATCATTTTTAAAATGATTTTTTTGGAATAAATTAGATCTGATAAAAGTCTCTTAAGCATGTGCAGTATGCAAGACTCCAGACTAAAAGTCCTATTGAAATGGGGGACAAAAAAAAGCTAATGTTGGACATCTGTCACTTGCCCAGTAATAAATATGAAAGGGACAATTTGTCAAGCTAGGCACTGGGAACACAGACATAAATAAAATAGATGCATTTCAGGTCTCCAGGTATAACAGCCTAGAAAAGCTCCTGCCAAGAAGGGAGACAAATTCATGTAGCTGTCAGACTCCAGTAGGTGAGATGGCAATCTTGATAGCTACCTGGGAACTGCAGAACTGCCCACAGCCATCTTTCTGGAAACTTCGTTGGGCATCTCCGTACTGGATGGTACCTATATAGCAGGCTTGCCCCATCATCCCAGCCCAAGGATGGGCTGATCCCTGGAGAGAAACCAAAGCTAGAGCTCTTCCTCTTGCTTTCTGATTATTTCACAGAAACTCAGTCTCTTTCTGCTTCCTTCTTCCTCTTGTTTCGAAAACACTGTGTTTACTTGAGTGGGAAATTCATGGTTTCCTGATCCCAGATGGGAATAAAATGACCAAAGTTGCCGATAGGACATATAGTCAAGTGAAAGTGCAAATAGTAACTGCAGCAGCAGCGCATTGGACAGATAGACCATTTTAATTTGTTTCCTTTTTGTCTATCAGATGCGCTTCTCAGTTTGGGGTGGCAGCACTTCAGTCTTAGTCATTGTGATTTGGATGGATGGGGGGTCTCATCTAACCCCCAATAAGGGTAGGATCAATGGATTAGATACGATCAACAAGAGAAGACAGCATACATTGTTCTGAAACCATGATTGTCATTAAAGGGATGTTTACTGGAATCATGGAACCATAGGCACGGCATCTTCTTAACAGTGAGGTTTCGAATTGCTAAAGTATAACCCCCAAACTGTATTGGTCATTGCAGAAGAAAATTATTATTGAGAGTAAGATCAGCTCGAGGAATTATTTGGTAATGAGGACGGCGTGGACCCAGCCTTACCCGAAGCCTATTTCACTTACATTAGTCAATAAGTCATCTACCTAATTTGAGGGTAATTTGAGTGGGAGTTTTCTATGTCCCCTAACAAGCGTCCTGGTTCATGCAGTGGGATGTTTAATACAAGTGGTCAGCAGAAAGGCTTTAACACAGAATGGTGACGTGACTTCGGTTAGCATGGTTTTGATCAGAGAATGTGGTGGGTGAGGTCATCAGGGATGAAGCTGCAGCATTTACCATCATGGGATAATGATAACATCAGGGAATGTGAGGATGAGAAGCAAAGAAGTCAAGGGAAAGTGAGGAACAAGGACACAGGGAGGAAACAAACGCGGTCGTAGAGATGTTGACTGCCAGTGCTGGCATCCAACCTGCGTGCGAAGATTTAGGATGGAAATACAGAGAACTGGCATTCTAAAGTATCAATTAAAATGCAGTGGAGTGAATGACAGCACTAAGGGGGCACACAGTATGTCACTAAGGAAAATGGGTCATGGGTTGACTGAAAGGGATGCTAGAGGAAGCAGTGGCATTAATGGAAGAGGTTTCCCATAATGCTACGTTTGTATGCGTGTGGGCATGTGTCGTCCTGATCCCCTGAGAGCTGGGGCTTTGTGTCAGTCTCCACTAGGCTCACTTGAGTTTGTTTTCTTTATATCTATGATTCAGCTTGTACAATGGACCAGGGTAGGATTTGAAATCAAATCTTCCCGACTATAGAAGACACTTGGGTCCTGGTATGCATTCACTATGGGTGAAGAAACTGAGCAGATATGTACGAAATTGTTTTGAAAGGTATAACTTAACATGCGTGTGAACTGACATTACTATCCTATGTCTGTTATTGATGACCTGTGTTTACGGTGGCATTTTGCATGTGTGCATATGGTCCTTGTGAATGTGTGCATTGTAGATAATAAAGCACATGTGCATGTAAAATAACACTCACATTGTCTACATAATTATTCTTATAAATGTATTTACTTGTACCTGATGTGTTTTCAAAGGTGACAAAGTGTATTTAGTAGTTAGGAAGCAAGTTATTAGCATTGAAGATATAGTCTAAATAAGAATTTACTCTGATAAAAGAAATTTAGGTGCTATGTGCTAGTATCAGATCACGATAAATACTTCCCATAGTCTTGGGTGTTGGTAAGCATGACTGTTGCTAAGAGGTGACTTTGTTCTCATCAGAGTCTTGTAAAGGATTGGATTTGAGACTTGTTAGGAGCCAGAACCTCTATTTGGCACCACTGAGTTTCTCTTCTGACTCTTAGCAACTTACTATCACCTTCAAGAGTTTGACTTGAATTCTTTAAAGTGTATTGTGTTACTTCACGCCTCAGAACACAGTGTTTATGACTGCTTGGAAAAAGTGTGTGCTATGCTGATGCCCGAGTGGTGCTTTCTGTAAATGCCAATTAGATCAAGGTGGTTAATAGTGTCCTTCAAATCTTCTACATCCATCCTGATTTTTCTGTCTTATCACTCTATCGATTATTGAGTCATGGTTATTAAAATTGCAAGCTATAACTGCTGATTTTAAAACTTTCCTTTCAGTTTAAATGAGATTTTGCTTCACATAACTTAAAGCTCTATACATTATTAGGTATGCCAACATTTGGGATTGTTCCATTCTGAAATATCTTATTTCTATGAAATGACCTTTACGGTCTTTGCTTTGAAGGGTGTTTTGTTTGGATATAATAAGCCACTCCATTATTGAAAGATTAGCATTAGCATGCTGTAGCTTTACATGAGTTTTTTATTATTGTATTTGTCTTTGTGTCTAAGTGCTTCTCCTATGGGCAGTATAAATTGGATCTTTGTTTTTTCACATTCTAAAGATCTCTGCCTTTTAGTTGGGAGGATTAGTCCATTTATACTTAATGGGAGTGGTGGAATGATACATTTAAATTTGTCATCTTGCTGCTTTTCCAAAAAATAAAAATCAGAACATTATATTATTTAATCCACTTTTCTTGACTTCTTTGGGAATAAAATTTAAAATTATTATTATTAATGCTATTTTCTCAATTGGTTTCTATCACACATGGTACTGAATTTCAAAAGGATGTTTTTCACATAAGAATCAAACATACTTTGGATATATCTTACCTCCTGTATCTCATACCCTCTCCTTTTCACCCCATCCATCTCCCTTTGTAAATTTCTACTGTCATGTTACACAAAACCCCAGTAATTTTATGTAACTATACAAAGCTCTATAGAATGATATTTTTATTTTTCCTGTTGATTGAATTTAGATTTTATGGTGTGGTTTTGTTCATGATGATCTTATTTAGCTCTTCTGTGTTTGGGAAAGTATTTTGAAAATGTTTACTGGTTGCAGAATTTTTGGCAGGTAGTTTTCTGTTAGTATTTGTACTCAGCACATTGAAGATTTTGCACCTGGGCTAGTAACGCTTATCAAATTTAAGCATCTTGAGGCTGGTAAGATGACTCAGTGAGTAAGAGAACTAGCCACAATGCCTGGTGACCTGAGTTCCGTCTGGAGCTGTGGTTTGAGTGCAGCTTCTTGGAAGCAGGATCTCTGAGCGCTGCCTTGGATACTTCTTAGGCTGCACTAGAACAGTGCTCAGCTTAGGGCTCACTATTCCCACAAGTGAGGTACAAAAAGATTCTGTAAATGCTCTGCTGACATCCCAGAAGACCTAACCTGGAGTGAAAGTTGAGCCCTCTGTCCTATAAACATTTTTATATTCCACCCCCTTCCTCAGCTTTGGGTAGATACCTCAGAAAATGCTAATTAGTTAGATACTTGGGGAAGAGCTTTTGAAAACCTCTAAAAATAGGCTCTCTACTTTTAGCTTTCTCTTTTCTAATTAGTTTTTTTCCCTTCAAACTCAAATGACCTTGGTTTCCCTAGAATCTCAGATTATTTTTAATAGAAATAAATTAATTAATTCTATTACTTTTCAGTGAGATGGCAAGTTGATTTATTTATTGCTTTATTGGTATTGTTCTTTGTTGTTTTTAAAGTGTTTTTCTCTCTAGGCTTTAAAATATTCATATCTGGTATTTCAATTCTATTTGGAGCTGCTTTTTTTCCCCCACTTCAGATAAAACATGGGTGTTATCCTACAGTCTAGATGACGTCACCTTCTTTGCACTACAGTTCATGTAAACCTTGGGAAGATTGCCAGTCAATGCTATGGTTTTGGATACTATGTATTTGTATATTACATTTGCTCTTTTATAACAACCTTCTCATAGTAATGTATCAATTTCTGTAAGACTCAACATACTCTGTGAGACCAGCATTAATTACCTGTGAGAACTATGCAATTATTTAAAATACAAGTTAGGAAAGGCCTTGATATGCTGCGGTGAGTTTTTTCTAAGCAGGGATTGTAAACAAGTGAGTGCCAAACATGAACACACGAACAGTGTTTGTGGCTGACATAGCACAAGACTGCTTGAATTTTAAGTCTTTTTTTTTAAATAGGAAGAAGCTTTGAGTTTCCACTCACAGAATTTATTGGAACAGATATTGTCAGATGTCTATATTGATTATAAAAATAAAGATTCTATTGGAAAACACCTGTGGTTATAAATGTGTCTCATGAATTAAGTTTTAGGCCAGGGGGGGTCCTGGGTGAAGTTAGCTAATTAAAGTTCAGCATGTCTTAGCCACACGTTCATCGTGCATCCCCAGTTGGAGGTACCAGCCAGTCCTCAGCTGAAATGTGTTCACAAGGCACATGCTTCAGTGTAGTGACTGTGTCAAGGCTACCACAGCAAGAGCCCAAAGTCTAAGACCAAGGCAATGACAGATGCCACCTTCTCCCTGAGTCCTCTCTGTCCTCATGTGACTCTCCTCAATGTGTGCTCATCTCTGGTGTCTCTGTGTGTCTAAATTTCATTTTCTTTTTTTTTTTTTACACCTTTTTCATGAACAATGTATTTGGGGTGGGAGTCATATGCCACATACTTATTTGGAGCTCAGAGAATTTGTTGTAACTAGTACTCGCCTTCTCAGATGAATTTCAAAGACTGATATCAGGTTGTCAGACCTGGAGGCAAGTGTCTTTACTCACTCAGCCATCTTGTCAGCCCCTTCTTTTTGAGATAGGGTCTTTCTATGTAGCCCACCATGGCTTTGAACTCCTGATTCTCTTGCTCTAAATGCTGGACCATGCTGAGCAGATTTCCTCTTAGGTAGGCACCAATGACATGGGATTAGGGGCTAACTTCTGTCTTCATTTTTGTTTGCTTAACTCTTTAAAAGGTCTATTTATCTTTTACTAGAGTTACACTCTTAACCAGTGGTTCTTAACCTTCCGAATGCTGTGACCCTTTAATACAGTTTCTTATGTTATGGGGACCCTCCAAGCATAAAATTATTTTTGTTGCTAGTTCGTAACTGTAAGTTTGCTACTGTTATGAATTGTAATATCTGTAAATATCTGGTATATATGACATCTGATATGTGACCCCTCAAAGGAATCATGATCCACAAGTTGAGAACCACTGGTCTAAAATAACAAGGATTAGAGTTCTAGGTATAAATTATTAAGGGAGGGCATGTCAGAGCAGGATAGATATGCTTAATCTATAATCATGTCTAATTATGAAATTAAAAAAATTAGATTGTATCTGTCACCAATAAAAACTGAAGAGAAGAACAGAAAGAATTTCTTTAGTTTGGGAAAATATAATTTAATTTATGAAGGGCTTTGCTTTGAACCTTATACTCTAGAATTCTTGCCAGTCAGTAAGTCTTTGTTTAATGGGATGATTTTCAAAGCTTCATTATTTTCAATCCTCCTTAAATATTAAGAAATTAAAATTTAAAAATTTTCTGTGTAAGTGTTTTGCCTACATGGACATCTGTAGATCACATGTAGTATGCCTGGGATGGTGGAAGCAAGAAGAGGGTGTCAGATGTCCTGGAGTTGCAGATTCTTGTGAGCTTTTGTGAAGATGCTTGGAAGTGAACATTGTCTATGGTCCCAAGCACTCTTAACTTCTGAGCTGTTTCTCCAGCCCCAAACATAAATATTTTTACCATTTCTTCTAAGACCTATGGTCTATATGGAAAGGGCACGGTGAACTTATTCATTTATACAATGAAATGTATTCATAATTATATTGACAGTACCTGTGATCTATTTACTATTTTATTTAATCTGACTTCTTAGTTTTTTTTTTTTTGTGGAAATTTAAACAAAAATAAAAATGTCTACGGCCACAATGGAAAAGTCAATATTGCTAATCACATGTAGGCCACAACAAAATTCATACACAGAGCAAATAAAACAATCCTAACTTCTCTCCTTGCCAGCCACTGGGCATCAGAGAGTTTCTCTCTGTGATAGGTTCCTTTCAAGAAGCATGGTTAAGATAGGTAGGTGAATGATGAACGAATGAATGAATGAATGAATGGGCATGGACTGTTCCTTTCCATTCACAGAGCTTTATGCAGCCTCTATTCACAGCTGTCTTAGGACGAAGGATGTCTAGGTCCTCGTGCTGCAACATTCCAGCAGCATCCTGGGTAGGAGTGGATATGCCTTCCATTTGAAAGCATATTTGGATGAGGCAAAAACAGAGTGAGAAGTCAATGCAGACCTAGAACGTTTGGGGACATGGAGGTGGTCTCTCTTGGTTCCAGCATCGCAGCCCATCAGTATGTCCTTGGTGGGGCTGTGGAGCATGTGCTAGTTTGGAATTCTGTGACGTTTGGAATCACGACTGTCTGTTGCAAACATCTTTACCTAGTGTTCAGCGAAAAAACGACCTTTCCCCACCCAGGGCCCGTCGTTATATCAGTGGGCCCTGTGTATGCTCTTGGTTGGAATAAATCTCCGACTCAGGGGCAATAGATCACAGCCCCCATCATTAATGGCCTATAAATTAGAGGGTGGCTGGGAAATCTGGCTTTGGTGCCTGGCTGAACCCTCCTTAGATACAGTGTCACTCTTTTCTCGGGGGATAGTGGGGGCAGGCTGTTTGGTCTCCTTCCGAACCCCCTGAAAGACAGTATTTACAGGCTATGGAAATACCTTAGCCACATGTTTATTTCTTTGAGACAGTCTGCCCCGAGCTCATTGGCTCCTTGTTCATGTGCCTGTCTGAGCTGTCTGGGCCTTTAGTAGCCTTGGGTGGTATGCGCTCCACATTTCCAGTGGGAGCAGAGCACGCTTTTAAATGCCCCACCACACCCTGAGTGTTTGGGGTTTCATAATGGCAGAGTGGCTCTCTTCAGCACTCTGGAGGGTGCATTCCTGAGGCAGGGTGTTCCCCTCTTTCCACTGAAGCTACAAGGCTCCATTGATGGCTGGGATTGTCCTTTCCGCGATCCTCGAGAGACTTGGCAGTGCTCTGGGTGGGGTGGGGGTGGGGGTTTCCCACCTCCTGTAGCCCGTCACATCACCGTCAAAAACAGACTTATAACTGTGGAATGCCGGATTTCAGGATACATTTTGCTGCTCTAGGGAAGTTATGGCCAGAGGCATCTCTGGCAGGTTCAGATTCCAGAGGATCGTGCTGTCTCCGTATTTGGAAGTAAAGCGTTATCACGTACGCAGTCCTAGGGTGCCTCTGTTTAGCCTATAGACGCCTTGTGATGATCCTAGAAGGGACAAGGGAGCGTGAGAGCCCAGTGTGATGAGATTGCAGAGCTGGAGGTGCACAGAAGGTCATCTGGCCTAGCTCTCCACCAGATGCAGGAATCCTCACCCTGATGTCCCTGACAGGAGCCCATCAGCCTCAGTCTGTGGAGGTCGAGGCCCTGCTTGGACCTCAGCCCTGGTTAGCTCTTCACTACCAGCTGGATGTTCTCAGCCTGATCCACATCACCCCTCCCTCCCTATGCCAGGCTCTTGGATCTACAGTTGTGTCCTGGCAGGAGAGATGAGAAGAAATTCTAGAAGGGTTTGGAGGAACTCAACTTCAGGTCTTACTTAGGAGTTACCTGGTAACTAGGAAAACTAAAAGTAATTAAAGATGCTTAAGGATCTGCTTCCCAGTCATACTTGTCCTCAGAGACCTTCTTCTTCAGGACACAGAATCTTGTGTTGGAACCAAAGCTCAGGGATTCAAGCTAAGATACTTAGCCTTTGCCTTTCAGGTTTTGTGCCCATAAAACAGGACTACTGCTGTCCATTTCACGTGGTTGCCGTGGTGACTGTGGGGCATTTAAAGCATTGACAATGCCAACTCACTATGCCCAGGGCTAAGTAATAACACACCCAGCAACACTTAGTCAACAATGAAGCTCAAACTTGTAGCAAGACCCCTCTGGGTGGAAGATGTGCTCCTCCTTCTACATCTCGCAGCCTCCCCTTGAAGCTTTTAAACCTTGTTATCTGAGGCCAATTCTTTTTTTTTTTCCTTAAATTTTTTTATTGGATATTTTATTTATTTATATTTCAGATGCCATTCTCTTTCCTCATTTCCTCTCTCTAGAAAACCCCTTTCCTATCCTCCCTTCTCCTTTTTGCTTTTATACCATTTTAATTAAGTGCAAGTATTAAGGTAAGTTCTAGGTTGAGGAACTAGCAATACAATAGATGCAAATAGTCAAGGAACAAGCAAGACAATAAACACAAATAGTCAAAGAACAAGCAAGGCAATAAACAAAGTTCTGTGAATACTCCCGTGATCACTGCTTCTAAGGGCTTATCAGGATGACCAAAAGATCTGAGCCTACTTCCCTGTTCTAGCCCAAAATCATTTTCATGTCTGAAGCCTACTTTCTTGTTCTAGCCTAAAATTTAGATTCCTGCTTGAAATTACTTCTTTGTTCTAGCCTAATGTCAGATTCCTTCCTGAAGTCCACTTCCTTGTCCTTGGCCAATGTCATATTCCTGCTGAAGCCAATTCTTAGGAACTGAAGTTTTGCTATGTCAAATGCCACATGCTTCCCCTGGTTTCGAACTCATCACTCTTTACCCATAAAGTCCATATAATTAATGTTCCAGTCAAAGAGAAAATGATAGAGAATGAGAACGGCTGGACCTGGGCTCAGGATCTGTCACTACCAAGCTGGGTGATCTTGTATTGGGCAGTAAATCTCCACAGTCAGGTTTTTCATCTGTAAAAGAAGGGGCATAAATTCCACCTCACAGATCAACAGCACACTCATGTCACAGATAGGAGAAAGGGTGTGACATGGTCTGGTTAACTTGAAGCTCCAGGGGAGGGGGGCTCTCATTTATAAAGTAGATGGTTATTCCTGCATGTGGAGATTATGTGAATAAAACCCTTGCAAAGGGTTCAGCACAGAGGAGGTACGGGGCAGCAGTGGGTACTGTCATGTTCTCATAGCAACGATAGCGTCCAGTGAAGGTAGACGCATCAGTTCAGACTTCGATGAGGTATTCGAGCTAAGACATCCACACTAGAGTTTCCTATGCTGAACAAACCTGGTTTTGCAAGACGGTTGCCTAGCATTAGGGCATGCGATATGGCTGTGAAGCAGATTTTTCCTCTGCCCATAGATAACTGGTCTCCAGGGGGGCCTCAATCCTGTGACCCTGTCTTCATTAGCCATGTGAACCTTCTGGCCTGGTCTGCCCTTGGTAATAATTCCTGCCAGGTCACAAAGAATGTCTTACCCCATGAGCCTTGGGTTAATGCCAACCTTTGACCCTATTCACTTAAAAGGTAATCAACAGCAGAGGCATTCATTCATGTACCCAGGACACATTTATCAAGGGACATTCTTGAGTTTCTTAGTTCATCGTGACTCCGTGTGCCTGGATGCTGCCTTCTTCCCGAGATAAGAACAAAGGCAGGTATCTGAGTTTCCTTGTGTCTGGACCATCCATCACCTCTTCTTTTCTCTCCACACCCAATTGAGTCAGGAACTCCCATTAGAGGGGCTTTGAGCTGATGACGCCGACAAAGCCCAGGACCCTGACTCTCCTTCCTTTATGATCCCATTATCAGGTTGATGGGTGACAACCATGTGGGGGAACTGAGCAAGCAACCATCACTGACAAACGCAGAACACATGTTTGCTGTCGTGAGGATGTGGCACTTCCTTTACGCTCACAGGACTACTTAATTCAGCCCAGCAAGTTTTGGATACGTGCCCAATTGCTCATTCATTCAATTATTTACTGTTCTTCAAACATTTTTTTGAGTGTTGTATACAAGCACTGTACTTTACTGCTTAGTGGGCTGGAGACAAAAGAAATCTATAACCCTTATCCTGCCTGTGCCCTTATAGGAGATGCTGTTTCTCTTTGCAAGACACTCACAAGACAACAACATGCATAAGAGAGAAGGGTTATTTTTTTTCATGTATGTTTCATGTCTTTATTCATTCAATTTATCAATCACCAGCTGGGCATTATGCATGATGCTAGATGCTGGTGTTTGGAGATGAGCAAGGAAGATATAATTTCTTCAATCATGGAAACGTGGGAAGCTGCTGTAGTCTAAGTGACCAAGCACCAGCACAATTAAAACTGAGATCTCTATTTTAAGGGAGATTTGGGCTTGCCCAGAAGTTAGGAAAATGAATTCCAGAGAGAAGGAAGAACACATGCAGAGCCCTATCATGGGAAAAAGATCAGCATTACACAAATTCTTTTGTATTTATTTATTTGATGATGGCAGTGCACATGCCACTGTGTGTGTGTCTGTGTGTCTGTGTGTCTGTGTGTGTATGTGAGTGTATGTGTGTCTGTGTGGAGCAAAATTACAGGAACTGGCTTTGCTCTTCTACCATGTGGGCTCTGGGGATGAAACTCAGGCCATCAGGTTTGGCAACAAGCCCCTGTACCCACTTAACTATCTCGATGGCCCGAGGTACGTATTTTTTTGAAAAGAAACTTTGAAAACAGGTGTGTGGAGTTGGGACTTAATGACGGGTAGAATAGGAGATGAGGCTGTAGATTTAGGCAAAGGTTGTAGAGCAGGCTATGACAGGAGTTTGTGGACTCTCCTAAGAAGACAAATATCTACCTGTTTAGAAACTTGTCTTGGGTTATTTATTGCTGTTTTCTATAGTGTTCAGCCGGCCAAACGGGACCGATTGCTTCAATGTGTGGGACAGAAACAAACCTTATGTTATTGTTTACCATTAGGAGACATTATTAAGAACTGGAACTGGAAGCCCTATAAATGGCTAAGAGTTGTAATAACCTTATTGGATTCAGAGCACAGGGAATATGCTCTGGATAGGAAGTACAGAACAAGAAGAGCAAGGAGGAAGTGCAAGGAGGGAAAGAGGCAGCACCTCCTCCTTCTATGTGGACCTCTTCCAATATGAAGAATATCTCTACGAAGCAGGCATGAAGACATTGTTACTGGGGGCTGGAAAGATGGCTCAGTGGTGAAGAGCACTGACTGCTCTTCCAGAGGTCCTGAGTTCAATTCCCAGCAACCACATGGTGGCTCACAACCATCTGTAATGTGATTTGATGCCCTCTTCTGGTGTGTCTGAAGACAGCTACAGTGTACTCACAATAAAATAAATAAATCTTAAAAAAAAAAGACATTGTTACTTCTACTTTCAGATGTGGAAACAGAGGCCCATAAAGGTAACTAACCAAGGACCTTTGGCCAGTAGGTCTGCAGTTGGGGAACTTTTCCACATCCAGTAAGTGCAGGAGAGAGAAAACCAGTGGTTCATCATAGCTGACGAAGACACTGTGCTCTACAAAGGGATTTCTCTGTTTCCTCTGGTGCGATTTGAGGATGGTGTATATTAGCCAGCTTCCCGTCTCTGTGACAAGGATCACAAGAAACACTGCTTAAAGGAAGAGTTATCTGGGTTCACAGTTTTAGGGGGCCACAGCGCATGGGCATTCCATTGTTTTCTACTGGTAGGAAGGCAGTTGTCCTGGTGGAAAGTATCACGGTGCAGAGCTGCTCATTTCCCTCAGTTCAGGGAATAAGAGGGAGCAAAGGGGAAGGAGAGGGTGAGACAGTGAATGGGAGCGAGTACACACACTGGAGACAAAACATGCCCCTCATAGGCACACCCTCAGTGACCTCGTTCCTCTAACAGGTCCCACTTCCTAAGGTCTCCATCAACTCTCAATAGTCCATGGAGCTGTGGATTTGCAATTACATAAGCCATGGATGAGTTCTGAGCCCTCATGGCCCAAGAACATCATTGTAATGGAAATGAGCCTTCAGCACAGGAGACTTTGTGGGGGACTTTAAGATCCAAACCACGATGTATGGCATTTCAAATTTTCTTCTCCCACCGATGAAAGCCAGGAGTAGGCCATGTCATGTCACCTGGCTGTGTTGTTAGGGCTGACTAACTTTCATCAGCTCCAGTGGCTCCTCCCTATTTCTGACACAATGGCAATCCTCATCAGTGTTAGAGGAGGTTCTTCTGTGTCTATGACTGGAATGTCTTGAACCTCTGAGTCCTGGTGATTGTGAAAGTGCAGTCTTGGCTATTTCCTCTCTCTTAGTCTCTTGGTTTTCTTCCTGTAGGAACAGGGATGCTTTCTCATTACTACAGAAGCTCCCATAAGCAGCCAATATCCACTCTTCACATGGACATAGCTGGCTGGCTTTACATGGATTGGTGAATTGTACTTCAAGGACCATTCCCTAGGTTGTGTCCCTCATCAACCACCATGCTTGGCATAAATGGCATAGAGATGAACAAAACTCTGTAGATATGTGACCTGTGTATCACTCAGAGTCTTATATCTGGCTCAAATCACTATGGCCACAGTCTTGAAATTATTAATCATTTTTATCTTTGAGATTATTTTCCTAAATGGATTCTATGGAACAACAGAGCATGCATAAGAGGGCAGAGATGCAGAGTATGTCTTTTCCACTGGACATTCATAACGCTCTTAAAACATTCAAGTAAATCTTTGGGTTGTGCACAAGGTAGGCATTGGAATTAAATCTCACTTTAGAGGTCCAATGAAGGTAATAACACTCCAAGAAGCACAAATTACCAAGGTATCTCATTCCACCACAGCAACGTATTTGTGCTATTTCCTATATTAGTCAAACATTTATACTAAAAATGATGGTTATTGAGGGACAAAAATATATGCTGAGCATCTACTGAAGGCTTAGCTTTAGTTTTGGAGTGGGAGCTATATATATATCTACCAGACATATGCAACCCATAGGTCACATACACTGTGTAACAGCACACATTCAGTGGCCCAATACAAAATCATAAACTTAAATCATTGGGACTTTCCCTATTTCTCCTCCTCCTCCTCCTCCTCCTCCTCCTCCTCCTCCTCCTCCTCCTCCTCCTTCTCCTCCTCCTCTTCCTCCTCTTCCCCATCTCTCCCTTTTCTCCTTTCCTCTCAGTCCTCCTTTTTCCTCTTCTTCCTCCTTCTCTTTCCTACTCTGTGCCTAATTCTTGAATGTGAATTCTTTAGATGACAATGTCCTGTTGCAACATCAAAAGATTATACAGACCTGTAGGCAAAAGAATAAAGACTATGGAGGAAAATCACCGAAGAAGCAGAAAGAGTGTAAGAGCCTAAGAAACAGGAAGCTTGCAGTGAGACTGCATCTCCTATAAATGTCAGAGAAGCTACACCCATGACATCTCATGAACATGGCTACCTAACATGATTTGAGGAAGGCTGACACCAATAGGCATGCTAGCATGGAGTCAGAGAAGCAACACCTATGAAGTCTTATCAACATGGCTGCTTAACATGATGTGAGCAAGGTTGACACCAATAGGCATGCTAACATGGAAGGGGAAATCATGGGCCTCAACTCTAGACAACAAATTACAGGTAACTAAAGAATTCTGAGAGCAAGAGAAATAGTTTTCACCAGGGAAGAGCCCCCATTGGCTGTTTAATACTAAGTAGTTATCCCTGTCATTATATACATACAACTAACACCATAAAGATGGACCAGGTTGTCTGTCTGTCCATAGGAATGTATGCATTGGTTGGTTACTATTCAATGTCACTCTGATTTCTACTATCATATGTCTGTGTCCATTCGACTGTATGTACTAGTTTGCTGATTATTGTTATTTGCTAGGCATTAGCTGACATTTACACGCACAAGCCAAATGCCAAACACTCAACCAAGACTTGGGAGACACACACCTCTTGTCTATTTGATGGCAACTCTGGTGTCCCCTCTTCTCTCCTCCTCCAGGTTTCAGGATTAGATTCTTGTCTTCCATCTCCTTTCATCTGAGAGGGGATTAGTTATTAGATCTGTTTCTTCTGAACAACTTTCAGGTTACTCAAAGATTTCTAAGCCCTGAGATCGCATTGTAGGCTGAGCAGTGGGGTCACATAAGGACTCTTCTATCCACTATCAGTATAATTATGTTCTGATTAATGCTGCCCAAAGAACCACTCTTTTTGGCAGCTGTAGCATTCCATCAATGCCATTAATTGCTTACACTGTGGCTTCAGCATGACATTCAATGTATGTACTAATTTATTTGATCCTTTTGATAATATTATAAATAAACTCTATCATTCTATAGAAGAGAAAACCGAGACGGAGGGGGACAATTGACACAGATCTGGCCCTTAGGAGAAGAGTCTTAAGAGTGTGACTGGTCGACTAGAGAGATGGCTCAGTGGTTAAGGGCACTGTCTGCTTTTCTAAACAACCTGGGTTCAATTCCCAGCATGCACATGGCAGCTCACTCCATTTCCAAGAGATTAGATACCCTCATACCAATGCACATAAAATACAATTAAATATGTTATTGCTGGGCGGTGGTGGCGCACGCCTTTGATCCCAGCACTTGGGAGGCAGAGGCTGGCGGATTTCTGAGTTTGAGGCCAGCCTGGTCTACAGAGTGAGTTCCAGGACAGCTCGGGCTACACAGAGAAACCCTGTCTAGAAAAAAACAAAACAAAACAAAAACAAAAAACCCCAAACAAACAAAAAGAGTGTGACTGGTCTTGTTGTAGCTTGTTATGCTATGTTTGGTTGATGTTCCATGGAAGCAAGTTCTCTTCTGAGGGGAGGCAGAGGTGAGGTGGATATGGGGGAAAGGGAAGGTGGGGGAAGTGAGACTTCGGGGAGGGCAGGGAGGGCAGGGAGGGGAAAAAAAAACAAAATTGTGAGAACTCCTGAAAGGACTCAGCTTGACACCACAATGAGGATGGCGTCCTCCACAGATGGGGAGAGGAACACCTATGACTCAAGAGCAGTGAAGAAGACCCAGGCAGCAGACTACAGAGGGAGAAGATCAGGATCAAGGTAGGTGGGACCTGAGGATGCCAAAAAAACTCCCATGATTGAAGCTTGGCCCAGAAGTGGCCAAAGTTCAAGCAACCGAGCCTGTGATGGGGAGACACATCTTGTATAGAAGACAAGGGCCAAAGATCTCATCCAGTTTCTAGTGTCATAGTCTATGATATAGAAGGGGATAAGGGGAGGAAGGAGGAGCAGAGAGGAAAAGAAGAAAGAGGTATGAGAAAGGGAGTGTGGAAGGGCCAGCAATAGAAGTCCAGCCTACCCCTTTGAATTTTTCCTCCTGATTTCCACCCCCTCCCTCAAGGAGGGCAGCAGCTTCAGCTGTTTTATTGCCCAAGTGAGCGAGCACAGGGCTGCCTGCAGATGGTCTGAGGAGTTTGGAGATCATTAGATGGGTGATTTATTGCAGGTCAGAGCAGAGCAATTTCGTGCCTCTCACAGAAGCCCTTGAAGCCTGGTGATGAATGAGAAGCCAGGTACTGTAAAGGAAATGTGTAATGCTGGGAACAGCATGGCTAGGAGACAGAGCCCCGGGTGGGCCACAGGATGGACTTGTTTTCAAGGCTCTACACTATCCGCCAGGTCCTGGTATCTGGGCAGGCTGCTTCTGTTTGAGCCTCAGTTTTCAATCCATGACATGGAGGAGCCCGGGCAAGATTTTCCTTGGGGGATTGTACTAGTTTTCTATGTGTCTACTATTCTGTCTTCCTGATCATTAGCCCTGTGTGCTACACGGCACATGCGTCATCTCAGCAGGAATAGCCACAGCAGGGCTTAGCGTGCATATCCTGTACATCGCTTCTCTCAGCTTCTTCTGCTGAGTCCTGAATCCTTCAGGGAGCCACTGGCCCGCTGGCCCCTTTCACGATGAGCTCTTTATGGCACTCCTCTCTGTAACCAAATTTCCCTGGCTTCCTTCCTCCTGGGTCTGACTGAGAAATGGTTCATAGTCGTCAAAGCATCATCAATAGTAAAACCCAACTTCTACAGTTGAGGCGTACAAGTGACAAGGACCCAGCTGGGGTACAGGAGGAAAGCTTCCATTTGTAACACCTCATCCCAGTGAACTTCAAGTATGGACAGATCTAAACAAAAGCAAGATGTAGCAAAAAGCGCAATTCGCAAACTTAAAAATGTTTCCGTGTGTCGATACAGGGTCTCTGTAGCACAGGCTGACTCAGAGCTCACTATGTAGCCTGTGCTGGTCTCAAACTTGAGATCCTTCTATCTCTACTTCCTGAAGACTGTGATTCAGGTATAAGATACCACGCTAACCTGTAACTTATGCAAAATCTTCAGCTAAGATTGGATATTTCAAAGCCATGCAATCCTTCTAGAAGCCAACTTTGGGCTAATTATATGGCCTCCTTCCTTTGTAGACCTTGGAAAGCTCTGACTCCATTTTTCTTTTTAGCCAAGCCATATACATGGCTCCTGAGAACTTCCAAACACCTTAAGAACCCTCTCTCTGGCTGTGGACCTTCATCAGACAAGGGACAAATGAAGATCTTTGGGTCCAAGGTGGATCAGGGTGATACAGGGTAGAGGAGGAAAAAAAATACCAAACTGCAAAAGAAAAGAGTTGAGCCAAGAGAGGGATGAGATCTAAGAGAAAGATCTCTCACATGAGAGAGATCTAAGCATCTAAATCCTTTGGCAAGGCAATCTTTTTTTTAACTGCAGCTGACATGCCAGTGTTCACATTTCTACTAGGAGGATACAGGATAGACCTTATTGTCAGGTGTTTTGTGAGGTGTCAAACCCGGATTGTTGTACTTGGTACTGATACCAAATGCACTGTTGAAATGAAGATGCTGGAAGCTGGTCTAGATGCTTGATGGGGGCAGGGCCACCAGGATGATGTGCTATTGTTGATCTCACAGAAGAGGGTTGGAATGGTAGTTCAGTTTGTAAAGCACCTGCCTTGCAAGTGTCAGGACCAGAGTTCAGACTCCAGAACTCCTGTAGAAAAATCTGGGCGTGGTGGCCACAAACTTGTAATCCAAGAACTAGGGAGATGGAGACAGGTGGATTTCTGAAGCTTTCTGGTCAGTTAGCCTAGTCTACTTGGGGAGTTTCTTAAGTCAATGAGAGATCCTATCTACAAAAAACCTGATGTGGGTGACATCTGAGTAAGACTGGCCAAGGCTGTTCTCTGACTTCTTCATGCCTATGCGTACACACACTTGGGACATGGCCTACATGTCTTTCAGCCCAAGGAATCTAGATTAAGGGATCAAGGGTTATCATGTTCACTGAAGGATTATAACCTAAGCCTTGAAGGAGCTGGACAAGCTAGGACTCTTTGGAAAGAGGTGTTGCAGCCTAGTTCAAAACAGGAGGCACACCACAGAAACACCCAGACTGTGCTGAGCAACCTTACAGGTGTCCTGTTGGCTAGGAGTGAAGAGGCTTTGACTTTGAAGAGCCTCTGGTGCTTCAGGTGCACTGTTCCAAGCTCATACACAGCCCGATGCTTGCAATTCACAGGAGATGCTCCGGGACCATCTGTTTCTCCTCCCTGCTTCCATGTGCAGTGAGGATTTTGCATGCTTATCTCTTAGCCTCAGTTCCAGCTCAGAGCCCCCCAAAGATCCCATAGGCCTCCTGTTCTATGTGGCCTCTCCCAGCAGCTGCCCAGCATCCTTTGTCCATCCTTCTTCACACCCGTGCTCACTTTCAGCACATCCCTCTGGCTTCCTTCCAAGAATCTGTGATAGTGGGGCCTCCTGTCAAAGAAAGAGCTTCTTCAAGAGGGGATTGTTTTTATTCCCTCCTCTTCAGCTGGGACCAGCTGTTTCCAGCTTGCAGAGGGAACCTTCACTTCTAGTTCTCCATTTGTTCCAGGATAAAACTAAGTATTCCTGGACCACCCAAAGCTCAAGCTGTGTTGGAAGAGACCCTGGAAATGTTCTTGGCTCTGGCTGCCACTTCATGGGGAGGGGAAGCTGGCAGCAGCTACCACAGTGGGCAGTGCCTGGGAAGAGCACAAGCTTTGGGGCCAGGCCAACACAGTTGGGATCCAAGATTCAACTAGGATTGGACGCATGGATCCCTGGACATCTATCCCCATCCACGTATCCCCATCTTGACAGGTTCTTGAGCGAGCCCGAATGAAGTGATATGTATACATATAGCATCTCAGCTGTTTAGAACCTTTAGAAAGATGCACAGGTGAAGTTCATTACCGGGAGACAAAACGTACGATTCAGTGGCTGTGCAATAGAGGAGGAGCAAGAAGATTTCCTTTTGCATCCAATATGGCTGTTCCCTAGGCCTCCCTCCTTGACTTTTCTCCTTCAATTTCTACTATGCCACACTCCCTTTGCTTTGTTGTGTACCTTGAGAGCTCATATTCTGGTCTCACTAACTCTGTCTTGTCTTGTCTTGAAGCTTAGAGTTTGAATAAGGCTCACTCGGGTCCCTTTTGTAGCTGGAGCAGAGGCAGAGGTAGAGCAGGGAGGGGACTTGCCATTGTTGATGAGTGAAACATCTGGAGAACAAACTTTTTAAGAATTACCTTTTATTCTCTTTATTATTTATTTCTATGCATGAAGGATTGAGAGGACAACTTTGTCCAGTCTTATTCAGATGTCACCCACTTCGGGTTTTTTGGAGGTAGGATCTCTCAGTTTCACACATACTCAAACAATTTCATAGCTGCATAACATGCATTTTAGTCTTGTTATTATCCCTGTACCCTATCCCAGCCTCCTGCCCTGTACATTGAAATATATCTCCCCAATAAACCCCTTCTAGCCTCATGTCTGTCTTGTATAGGTGTGTGACCCAGTGAGTTCAATTAGGGTTGCCTGCACGAGCTTGGGTCAGAGGTTATTTACTGAAGCTAGTGGTTATACCATTGAAGAAATTGACCTCACCCCAAGAAACTATTAACTGCCAATTGTCTCTCACAAGGGGTGGGGCCTCATGAGACCTTTTCCCTTCTACAATGGAATATCAATTGGCTGAATCTCTTATTGTATAATTCCAGTATGTCAACTTTGGAAGCATCCTCCCAGGGAAAAATATGGGAAGGATGAAAAAGAAACCCCAGTTCCTTCTCCAGTCCTCAGTACAGAGTTCAGTACCCAGCATTTATCCACCATCATTGGTATTATTAGCAATTCTGATGACAGTGTTATTCCCGATGGGCAAGGGAAAGGTTCTGGACATCTCTAGCACTCTGAGTAGAGTAAGGGAGTGGCAAGCTGGTCCCGGCAATGTGGCTTTAAGCTAAAAACAAATCATCAGGAGGGAACTCTGACTCATGAATGAGGACAGGAGGAGAGTGATGAGCTGTATCCATAAGGGGATGGCAATGGAAACCAAAGCGTTATCTCTTGGGAGTCATAGCAGATCTCATCTTTCAGACAGAAACTTGAAAAGCAACTAGAAGTCAGATCTTAGAAATGGAGAGTGGTCTGTGCACATTAACCGAAGCTCACAAGCTGGGTCAGTAATGACTAGCTCTATGGGGGAAAGACTTAGGACACTGCATCTTCCATGGAAAGAATTCTACAGCTCTTGAGTACCTTCTGTTTGCTTTTGCAGTGGATACATCAAATGATTGTCTTTAGTTCCATTTCAGAGATAGAACACTTAATGACTGTGAGAAGTCTGGACACTTATGCAAAGGAAGAAATCGACACTTCTCACAGCAAGCCCATTGCTCTCTCTGTTCTGTCAGACTGCCTTTCAAAAGAGATGTGTACAGAGGAGATGCATTTATGTTCTTATGCAAGTTTGGAATTGTTTCCTAATTGTGGCTTTGATAAACAGTCACTAACTTTGTGGATCATAACAGCGTAAACATTCTCATATAGTTTTGGAGGCCGTAAGTCTGAAATGAATTCTAAAGAGCTGACGTCAAGGTGTTTGTAGGGCTGCATCCCTCTAAAGATACCCATTCCCTGCCCCTATTTCCTTGGATGTGTATGTGTTCCGTGGCTATTAGTCTCACATCATGGGTAGGTCCTTTCACTCTGCCTCTATGATCACATTGCCTTCTTCTGTCTCCGACCATGATCCAGTGTGTTCCCCTTACATGGACCCTTGTGATTATTATTGGACTTACCCAAGTAACCCAGCATACCTTCCCAGGTCTTAGTCTCACCTGAGGTGTTTTTTCCCCTAGTATAAAACAATATCCACAAATTGTAGGAATCAGAGCGCAGGCGTCTTTAAGAAGGCATTATTCAGCCTCTCACCATAGCTAAGCAATGTTTTGAGTCAGTGTATTCTCCTCCCTGTTAAATCTGTAGTCTGTGCTGTTCAGCATAGTTATTGCTTTAGAACAAAGAGGACCCCTTGGACTTGCAGCATGGTTATTATGCACATTTATTAAGCACTGCTGTGCATCTGGCACAGCTGTAAGTTAGTTCCTGGGACCTCACATAGCATTCACTTCTCTCATGAGGGCAGTGCTATTGGAATCTGCATCTTTCAGATGAGGGACCATAACACAGATGAAGTAACCTGTCCCCAAGTATTAAGGTGGAAATGACGGGTAGGAACCCTGGTTGTCTGGTCCCTAAGCTTTCACCAAGAAGTCACTACCTTGGCTGCGAATACCAGAAAGGTGGAACATGAGTCTGTTGCACTGAGCCAGCTGTCTGCTGTGGTGACTATCCATGCCTGACTTCACTGGTTCTAAATAGACCCTCTGTGCTAATGAAAGCATAGCACATGAAACAGCATTTACTTGACAGCCTTTACTGATGATTTTAGAGATAATGAATGTTATTACTTAGTGGTATACTAGCTGGCATCTTTGTGTGCCTCTTCACTAACAGCAAATTATTCTTTTTCTCTTTTACCAGAAATCCTCCTTTTTCTGTTCATTTGGTTAGTGGAATGTCTTGGGAGAAGGGTGACGGCATGGCAGTCCCTGGTTTTGGAAGATGGCTCCTGGGCTCTGGTCTTATGATTCAGTGGGTAGTGAGGACCCCCTCTTCTCTTCTCTCTCATCCTTGTTACTGCCAACTTCTTGCTTGCTGGTATTTCTCCTCCCCTGGCCTCTCCTTCAGCTAGAGGCAGCTGTTAGGCCAACATCTGTTTGTTTAGCTGCCATTTGTCCCTAGTGACTAGCCTTGGTGAAACCAGTCCTGGAGATTAGGGACTCTCACCTTCTTTTCTACATGGTAATCTTGCAGTCTCATTTGTTTCTGGGGCTATCTGTTGGCAGTCTATGTGAAAAAAGAAAGAGAATAAAACATACCTCACCTTAGAACTACAGTTAAAGGTCCAAGTGAGGGAATGCTACAAGACTGTAGCTGTTCATGAGCACATTGGTGGTTTCATATGTGAGGAAAGGAGGAAGACAAGCCTCTCACTTGAAATATCTTCTCAGAGGGGCTCTGAAAAGTCCCCTGACCCCCTATGACAGTGTTAACTGGCCTTTGTTAAATAGATACCCTTTTCCAGGGAATAAAGCTTGAAGATGCTAATTACACTCACTCCATTACTCAAAGTCTACAACCTATTAAGAAATTGGGAGAAGAGACAGGTAGTTAGAAAATCAACTCAATTACTGTTAAGATGGCATGCTGGATAAACACTCTCAGCAAAGTGGTATGTTACAAAATTAACATAGAAAACCCAGTAGCCTTCCTATATAGCAAGGATTGAAAAATAAGCCAGGAAAACAGTCCCATTTTCAGTAGCCTAAAATTTTTTCTCAGAATAAAGATGCATGCAGCAAAAACTGCAAAACACCAAAGAAAGGAATTGAGAAAGGAACTAGAAAATAGTGAGGCCATCTCAGGAATTGGTAAGGTTAATATTGTGAAAATGACCACCCTTCCAAAAGCAAATCTACACATTTAATGTAATGCCTATAAAGACCCCAACACAATTCTTTACAGAAATTGAAAAAAACTTAAAAATTCATATGGGAGCATAAAAGATGCAGAATAGGCAAGACAATCCTGAAAAATAAAAACACTACAGGAAATATCACCATCCCTGATTTCAAGTTCTACTACAGAGCTATTGTAAGTAAAAGATCATTGTACTGGCATAAAAACAGACCCACTGATCAATGGGATAGAACTGGGGACCCATACACAAGGCCACTCTCATACAGTCACTTGATTTGGACAAAGAGGCAAAAATACACATTGGAGAAAGGACAACATCATCAACAGAAGGTGCTGGTCAAATGGGAAGCTACATGTAGAAGAATGAAACTGGGTCTGTATTTCTTAACCTGCACACAAATCAATCCAAATGAATAAAAGATTTCAGTGTTAGACCAGAAATTCTGAAAGTTCTAGAAGAAACGGTAGGGAGCACACTTTGGGATATAGGCTCAGGTAAGAACTTTCTGAATAGAACTCTGGTCCTTTTTTGTTGTTGTTGTTGTTTTGTTTTTTTGTTGTTTTGTTGTTTTGTTTTTCGAGACAGGGTTTTTCTTTATAGCCCTGGCTGTCCTGGAACTCATTCTGTAGACCAGGCTGGCCTCGAACTAAGAAATCCACCTGCCTCTGCCTCCCAAGTGCTGGGATTAAAGGTGTGAACCACCACTGCCCGGCCCTGAATAGAACTCTGATCACCCTGGAAACAGGACTAACAGTCAACAGGTGAGACTTGTGAAATTAAAATTTGTACTGCAAAGGAAAGTATTAATTAGCTAAAGAGGGAGCCTAGAGAATTAATACAATTTTTTTTTTTTGCCAGCTATATCTCTGACAGAGGATTAGCATCTAGACTATACAAAAACTCAAGAGTTGAACACCAAGAAAGAAAAAAAATGAAGCAATTAACGGTGGGCAATGGAACATAACAGAGTTTTCAGAAAAATACAATGGCTAAGACATTTTAAAAAGCATTTACCATCCTTAGCCGTTAGGGAAATGAACATTTAAAATTACATCTTACCAAAACCAGAATTAATAAGATTTAGAAACCAAAGGCCAACAAATGCTGGTGAGGGGGATGGGAGAGGGTAGGAAAAGGATGGGAGAGGGTAGGAGGGGGATGGGAGGGGGATGGGAATGCTCATACACTGTTGGTGCAATCCTGGGACTCAACCCAAACCCTCCTGTGTATATACTCAAAGGACTCTTATTTCCTGTGTCAGAGACACATGCACATCTGTATTGATAGCTATGAGAACATTGAAATAGCCTAGATATCCATAACTTGATGACTGGGTAATAAAAATGTGTTGTCCATGGAAAATGGGATTCTATCTAGTTGTAAAGAAAAATGAAATTATGAAATCTGCAGGTAAATGGATGGAACTGGAAAACATTAAGTTGAGTGAGGTAACTCAGACCCAGGAAGACAAACGTCACATGCTCCCAGTCATATGTGGAGCTTGGTGACTGGATAAAGGAGTACCTATAAACGCCAGGAAATTAGAAAGGGACCATTGGCAAGAAGACAGATTTTAGTGGGATCATAGTAGAGCACAGGTGATATGAAGACAGAATGAGGTTTAAGCAGAGAGACGGATGGGGGGTCAGGGCAGTTGGGGGACATTGGGATTTAATTGATGTTATTCTACAGAGGGACTAATTCCCTTCTCCAAAGTCGTAGGTTATGAAATGAAAATTTCAGTACCAGGTGTGAGACATTTCCCTTGAGATGTTAGTCAGAAGTGTCCTGGAGATGCCCTGCTCCAAGAACTATACAGTCTACTGTCATTGTTCTTGGTTGTCTACCAGAACTTCCCAGTAAGACCCCATTTCTGATGACACCTCACTCTTCAGGTGCAGGGTATGTAGGGATCGAGATGGTACTGATCAGGAACCTTCCTCTCTGCTGGCTAGCTCTCATAGCACAGGAAGGTGCAATTCAGGCTCCTGGGACACAAAGGTCATCGACAGTTTCACACACATGGGAACTACAATTATGACTAGCATAGCAGGTTGTGCTGATGGGCGCAATAGTTGTATACCATTATGGCGGTCACCAACCACTTTCTCATTGGCTTTAAAGCCTACTCCACAGGAGGAAACACATGCCTAGTACTGTAAATCTGGCTAAGAACCCATGGATGGGGAGCTTAAAGGCCCCAGGGGTAAACCTACAGATATTATTTTGCTAAATGGATATGATATCAAATAGTCCTCTAAATTTGGATGTCTGTAGCCATAGATTAGTGTGGTTCTCAGACCTCATCAGGGAAGCTTCTTTGTGCAGTGAGTGGCAGTTAGTGTGGACACTCACAATGGGATAAAGGGCAGATCAAGTATCTGAAGAGTGCTTAGCTATGAACAGGCTCTATATCATACCCCCTCTCCAGGACAGACAGATCACCACTAAAGATGAGGTTAAAGATTGTAGAGTCAAAAGTTGGGGGATTGGAGTGAAGCTGTCTTTTGGACATGACAGGACTACTGCACTCAGAGCATATCAGAGATATATCAGAATAGTTTGGTTGCCTGCACAAGACCTGTACAGAATCAAGCTATTCAACATTCTAGCACAGACTGGGGAGGGGTTCATGAGACCCATAAGTGCGTAGCTATTATCAGATAATAGCTTTCCAGAGAGAGTCAATGAGTAGTCTCTCTTAGGTTGACTGTGCTCCTGTGAATGGCCTCACACTCACAAGCATATGGAGAGCACAGATTGGACTCAGTGTCTTATAAAACACAAACAAACAAACAAACAAACAAATAGAAAGAAGACATGAAGTTTTAAAGGAAGAGGTAGGATCTAGGAGAAGAGGGGGCGAATATGTTCAAAATGCATTGTAAACATGTATGAAATTCCTGAGAATGAATAAATTATTATATTAAAATACTACAGAGTTGGATGTAGATGCTAGACACTCATCCACCTCTGAGCAGTTGTGGGCTGTCTGAACCTGCCACACTGGCAAGGAGATAAATTTGTTTCATATTAATTTGCATTTTTGCTGCAAAATAGTTTGAGACACGTTTGCACCACCTGGCATTCAGTGGGGGCCAAGGCCTCTCTATTTCTTGGGAATGTTCAATACTCAGTTCTTGGTGCACATGAGATGATGAAGGAGCCACTGAAGAAAGAGTTGGGGTGACGGTACATCTGGATGAGGTCTTCATAATGGGTCTGAGCTGACTTTCACATCTTTGGGGTCCTGGGTTTGCCAACCTGCCTTTCCTTGTAGTCTGTAATGAAACCATTCATGTCCAGCAGGTGGAGCTGTTGCTACATGAAGGACAGTTTTGGAAAGTGTCTTGAACTGGAAAAACCAGGCTCTCTCTCCCTTTTTTCTTTCTTCTCTTTAAAAAAAAAATGGCAAAAGGCTTTGTGTACTCCCAAGCTTTAGATAATATTTAAAACAAATTTGAAAGAAACCAGAGCCTTCTCTACTTGCCCTATTCTCAGGCCTCTGTTGGGTTCATCAAAGTCTGTTGCCCACTCCCAGGCTTTACCCTTTGTTCTTCCCCTCCCTCCCTCCCTCCCTCCCTCCCTCCCTCCCGTAGGGGCACCGGTTCTCAACCGGTGCCCCT
>NW_021604669.1:10324022-10344890 GCF_004785775.1 Grammomys surdaster
TATGGGTTTTTAAAATAGTGAGACTACACTTTGACTTGTTAATTGAACAATACTAGGGGAACTTAAAAGACCAGAAAGAAGTGTGTCCACATTAGCAGTGTTTGGTACTTTGGTGGATGGGATCATAAACGACTTTTTCTTTTTGTTTTGCTTTATTTAGAAATTATTCTATACCAACGTTTTGTGACTTTTAACTTAGGTTTAAATTTGTGTGAGCCACATGTTTCTTTTTCTGATGTTTTTTTAAAAAATGGTTCATATATATATATGTGTGTGTGTGTGCGCGCGCCTCTCTCTCTCTCTCTCTCTCTCTCTCTCTCTCTCTCTCTCTCTCTCTCTGTATGTGTTGAAGAAGTAGCATCTCATTCTGTAGTCCAGGCTGGCCTGGAACTTGAGATTACCTCTCCCTGCTTTGACCTCCTTGGAGCATTTGGGTACAGGAATAACCCTAGCATTTTTTTTAAAAAATCATTCCTGTCTAACTTCTGCCAAATATCTTCATGTCAATGTCAAATGGCTGCAAACCACGTTGCTGATTCAGACATCTCTATTCCTCCCCAGATCTATTTGCTGTGTACCTTTTGGACATTTCCTGGGTGTCACATAAGTCACTTCACACCATATGTAAGGCGACACTGATGTGGAGAGCCAGGCAGCACTGCCTGGGAAGTGGAGGCTGCTTCATTTCCCAGGGCCACTGTGCAAGCTCCAAGCAACACTCTTGAATGCCTTCCTGTGGGGTGTGTGTGTGTGTGTGTGTGTATGTACACGCACACATGAATGCACACATGCACCTGGGGCATCTCAATCCCATGCTGACATGGGAAACATGGATAGAAGAGAGAGCAGCTTAAGTCATTGTCCCTTCCTGCCATGGGTGTGATGCTCCTTATTCCAAATCTCTTCTACCGGTGACAGTGGAAGCCAGCCTTCAGAGCTGGAAGCCTCAGAGATGGTTTTATGCTCTTTGTGCTGCCTCCTGTTTAAATTCATTGCCTAGTTGTATGTCATGTACCAGGTATGTCTCTCAGCTGATTCCTCTGTCTATGACCTCCCTGTCTGTTGTCTTGATCAGAGCCCATCCCACCTCTTCCATAGAATAACTTCAGACACTTCCTGACCACTGTCTAGTCCTGATTTTTTTCTCCATTAATTCCTCCAGAGCACAGGTTACACTTCCTTTTGGGCCTTGCTACATGGCGAGCACAGGCTGTTGGGAGCTGCTCTCTAGAGATAATCAGAGTCTAGAAGACCTTGATAGAGAAAAAATGGCCAGAAATGGAAGAAGGAGATAAAGATCAGGAAAGATGGTGTGTCTGGGTACAGAAGTTATAATCCTGGAGGCTCAGAAAGCTGAGGCAGGAGGATTGCACATTCAAAGCCAGCTTGAAGTGTAGCTCTTCAAAGCTCTAGGTGCAATTCTTGGAACTACCAAGGGGTGTGTGTGTGGAGGAGGGCAAGTGGAGGGAGAAGGGAGGAGATAGATGGAGGGGGAGGGGAAGAGGGAGAAAAACAGAAAGTAAGGGAGAGAAGAACAAGAAATAGGGAAGGAAAATGAGAGTTCAAAGCCAGAGAACCAAAAGGTAATAGTAAGGGCTGTCACAGAGCGAACAATGGTGATGGGGTTTGATGACTTGTATTTGACTTTTCCATCGACCTTTCAGATTAAGAAAGTAAGCGTCAATTTGAGCAACTCACCCCAGATGATGCAGTTTTGTGAATGCAAAGTTTGTGCTTCGTAGCTCGGGGAGCTTCTAGTCACCAGGGTCTTGTTCCTTAAGTCAGAGACTTTTCTTTGGGGAATGGATGCTGCCCAGTAGGGCAGAGCCTGCTGTAATATTACTAATGGAATACACATACCCTGGCATGGTTTAAAGGAAGTACTTGGAGGCATAGACCCTAAAGTTCCTGAAGCAGGAAAGAAAATGAAGATGGTTCAACCTGACTATCATGTCCCCTGCAGCCATCGCCCGACTTTCTTCTCAGGACCCCTCAGCTGTGCATGTGGACTAGAGAACAGGTTTCTGAAGTACTTCATGTCCCTTGGAGAGGCTTTCCTGGCAAGGTGTGGAGTTCCAGAATGCAGCATTCACCTGCTGCTGGATGCAAGGATTCCAAGCCATCCACATTGGGAAGGGCAGGAGGAAGGCTACTGGAGAACCTTTGTTGAGAGAGAGGCGACAGACCTGGATCCGAGTTCTGCTGCTTGCCAGCTCTGTGGTTTGACCTTAGTGCTTCTGGACCTCATAGTCCCTGCCACTCAGCACACACCCTCATGCTCTCACACATTGGAGCTTTCCTTGAGGATGCTGTGTTGGCAATTCTAAATGACTTAACTGTCTTCCCCAGTGGCCTGTGATCTCCTTGAGAGCAAATATCTCTCTTCTCCAGTCTGCATTTATTTTACATAACAGCAAAGAAACAGAGCTGTGTATACACCTGAACACATGCACACATGTACACACACACACACACACACACACACACACACACACGTATGTTCGTGTGCACACACAGCAAAGAACAAAAGAAACAATTGACATACCATGCATTAAAGGCTTCACAGTGTTTATAAATGTAAGCATTTTCTCTTCTACAGTTCTGAAGATTAAGTCATTTTTGAATCTATGCACTCTTTCCCACAACTATTCCATGTTCCCTTACTGTGTACCAGGCACTATGTGAACCAACATGAGGCTGAGGTCCCAGTGGGGGTATGACCTCTGTGCAAATACACATGCGCACAAATGTCAGCTCTGTGTGACGGGTGTCCACAAAGGAAGAGCAGAGACACTGAATGGATGGAAGGGCTTGGTTGCTAAAGACGGTGGGGAAAGCATTTCTGAGTTGGGAACTTAAAAGCTGAGCCTTAGGTGATGACAAAAAGAGATCCAACAGTCTGTCATGGCAGAAGTAAGGTGGCATATGGCAGGCTGTGTGAGGAAGAAATCAGACAGCAGGCATGGCAAGCAATGTTTATTCTAAGGTGAACATTGCTTTGCTACCGCTCAACAGTGCCCTGATCAAGAACTGCCTTTGATAAGAAATTTCTGTTGCATGTGCCCCAGAAGAACTGCAGAGCAAGGCTATAGGCCCTCCTTGAGCTTGCAGGAGAGACTTAAAGTCATTATACAAGGCTAGCGATAGCAGTACCACTGATGTCAAGGTCCCCAAGAGATCCAGGAAGAGGGAGGTCTCTGTCAAGGGTCTGTCAGGAGCTGACAGCAACAAAGAGGCTGTTGTTTCTCTGTGGCCTGTCCTGTGCCCTGACCCAGAGGCAAAGGCATCCATCTGACCCTCCTCCTGATGAAATTTGTGCAAAGACCCCCACTCTAAACATCGTGAATGGCGGGAGGCGGCTGGGAACAGCTGGGAACTGTTGTTAGCTTCTGGCAAAGTCCAGGAATTTCTTCCTGTGGATCCTGTGCCCCTAAGCTGCTGGGGGCCCCTGACTTGACCTGGAGTTGAACTTAGCTGAAGGGTCCAGGGCTAGGAGTGGCCTCCTTGTCAGCCCTGATAGCAGCACAGAATTGCATAATCATTTCAAGAGAGCAGAGCTGTCTTCCTAGCCTTCAAGAGGCCCAAGTGTTCACAGTCCATGTTTCCCAAAGGGCAGGCCACGGCAGGGGAGAGTGACCAGATGTGACAGTCACTTCTGTTCGCCAACACCCCAAGGAGGTCTCTCTTGAGACAGTGGTGTTTCTGGTGCAGATGAGGGTAGAGAAGGGTCTGTTGCTGAAGATAAGGGCTGGGTGAGGCTAATTGTTGTTTTCAAGGGCGGAGGCACAAAACATCCGTTAATGCGGTTTGTCCAAGGACAACTTTCATTCACGGAATTGAACAGAGAGTTGTGACAATTCAAGTCTGAGCCCTTCTTTTAAGGAAAACATGTTAGCTTCTTTTTAAAAAAAAAAAAATTAAGCATGTAAATAATGGGCTTTATTATGGCATTTTCATACATTGCCTTGGTTGGTCCTTCTCTCCCCCTCCCTTCCCCATCCTTCGCACCCCTGCTTGCCTTGCTCCCACCAGTTGTCTTTTGCTGTGTTCATGTCACACACATCCTATTGCTACCTTCCATCCTTCTAAAGATTCCTTTCCTCTCTCACAGTCTTCTTTCTAGTTTCATAACCTATGCTTACACATTGTATATGCATATATTGTAATGCAGTGAAGTCTAGCATCTGTATATATAGTGCACAGTATGGCTTTCTGAGCCTAATTTGTTTTATGTAATGATGATTTCCAGTTACATCCCTTTACCTGGAAATCCGATGCCTCTCATTTACCTTCACAGTGGAATTCCATTGCACGTATATCCCACATTTTCCTTATCTCTTCATCTGTTGGTAGATATCTAGGTTGGCTCCATTTCTTTGCTATTGTGAATAGTGCAGCTATGAACACGAGTGTGTATATATCTCTGTGGTGGGACATAGGGATCCTTGGGTGTCTTTGTCTACTCAGGAGTGTGTGGAAAGAAAGCTATGAGAAGAGAAGCAACTTTATCGAGATCACACAAAACTCAGGGCTGAAGCACTGGATAGAGTTTGGGGCCTCTTACTGCCTTTTAGCCCCTGGGTTCCCACATGTCACCTCCCTGGCATTTGATCTCTGTATTTACTTATTCATTGACTAAATAATGACCATTCTTCACTCATGCATTCTTTAAATGTTTGCTCACCAGCATTTATCAGAGATACAAAGGTGCTTGACAGGTCCTCAAGGAAAGGATCAATGCCGTGGAGGAGACACCATCAGTGGTAGAGGGTAAGTGGCACAGGAAAGTGGGCACAGGGGAGCGTCACGGGATGAATATAGAACACTTACCTGGAAAGATGGCATTTGAGACAAGCTTTAAAAGAGGAAAAAGATTGAACTTGTTAACGGAACTAGTGATAATTTACCATGTAGGTGTAAACACTATACTTCTGTAGCAGGATCAAGGAAGGACAGAAGTGAAGCACTGCTGTCAAAGAAAGACATGTGGTCTTACAAGTGGCTCTTCCAACAAAGAAGTCAGATGCACTAAATGTCTCCAGAGGCCATCCTTGGAGTGGGCACAGTAGAGATGTCAGAAGGAATGTTGGACCCATTTCTTCAAGGGACTTGACATCTACTGAGGGGAAAACACACATGTGCTCACATGGCCCAGTAGGAGGCAACATGCTGAGATGGGGGGCTGGGATCTGCATTATTTTCTTGCTCTAGCATTTTCTTGTCTGAAGTCTCAGGGCCTTGACTGTTTTTCATTGGTGAATTTGTGGAGAAGTAGACCCACTTTCTTGTCTCAGAAAAACGAAAAGGCAGTATCCAGCCTTGAGTCTTTCTTTCATAGTTGTGTGATGTGAAAACGACTTCTTTCATCTGCCACTGGGAGCATGTGTGCTATTTATTAAAGGCACCAGGCACCTTTTAGAGACAAACTCGTATGTCATATACCATCAAAGTGTCCTTTCCTTTTTGTTTTCAGCTGAAACCATATGGTTCATCTTGAGCAAGCCTAAGGACATCTTGTCTGTGTCCACCATCTTTGTGATTCAGGCTCTGCATGCTCAGAGATGTTCCTGTGCATTGTTTTTATGAGGGGTACTGTGCATGCTTCTGTCCACAATCATTATAACATATACTGAGAATGCTCCGCTGTGCTCCTGTCATTTTAACCCTTAAAACACGTGCTCTGTGACCTTCAGCCAAGCATGTTCAAAAATGTATTTGTCATCTTTCCTTCCTGAACTCTAACCTTAAATGCTTGGGAATGAGCATGTCTCTAAAGTGCTTTTTTATATGAATATCTGTAAAGTTCTGAAATAAAATTCCTAAATGTCCTTTTTGGGAGGAGGAACTCACCTCAATTTGGAAATAACATGTTTTCTTTATCTATTGCCTTTCTCCACTCTTGTGTCTTACTTAGCCAGGCTTATTTTGGCTTTGCACTCCCAAGATGCATTGCATCTTATTACCCAAGAGAGCTGCTAGAGAGTTGATAAGTTCATACTCTTTGCTGTGGATCCTCAGAGCTCTGCTCCTTGATTTTGGAAGGGGTGGGTGGAGTCAAGAGAGTTAACACACTAAGTCTCCTTTTGATAGGTAGCACCCTCCATCAATCCAGAGAGCTTTTTGAAGATTTCTAAATAGGGGAGTCTGAAAACTCCTAAGTTGGATTCCTGTGAGAATGGGGCTCCCTCAGTCCTACCTTCTCCTGAAGAATTCCCAGGACTAGGAACTCCTCTGCTGTGAGTATGTAGAGGGTGATGAACAAACAGGAGACAGACTTGCCTTGACTTCCTAGGGTACAGTGAGCTCCTCCAGCATCCAGCCTTCCTATGATTTCTCTCCTACTGGCCAGCTGTCAATCTATCTGTGGACTTCATGCCTGGTTTCCACTGTTCCACTGTTCTCCTGTCAGTCATTCCCTGCCCTCCACAGTTCCACAAAGAACCTTCTTTCTTTCCTTCCTTTCTCCCTCCCTCTCTTCCTTCTTTCCTTCCTTCCTTCCTTCCTTCCTTCCTTCCTTCCTTCCTTCCTTCCTCTCTTCCTTCCTTCTGAGTATATATGTGTGGGTGGTGTTCATGCATGTGTGTATATGTCTTTGCCTGTTATGCGGATGCATGCATGTGCATTCATGTATAGGCTAGATTTTGATGGCACTTGTCTTCCTCCATCACTTTATGCTTGATTAAATTGAGGCAGAGTCTCTCTGAACACAGAGATATGGTTTAGGGACCTGGAGTTTCGCTAGCAGCCTACCCCAGGAGGTACCTCCCCCCACATCAGATCCCCCTGAAGCGCTAGGATTACAGGCAGACAAGCCTAACCAACTTTGAGTGCTGGGGATATAAACTCTGGTCTTCATGCTTGGGTAACAAGCACTGCATCCACTAATCCAAGTCCTCAGCCCCGAGACCCTTTACTATGATCATAGGTTGGCCATGACATTTGTCACTTGTTTGTATTGAGAACACTTGAAACCCTCCCTGCTAGGTATTTATTTCTGCAAGAACAGTTACTTGACCATAATTCCATTTGCTTTTCTGCAGAAGGGTTAAATGCAGATATCTGGCCATGTGAAAGGAGGCTCTGGGTGACCAGCCCTTCCAATCTGTTTATGACAAACTTCCTTAAGTACAAGGTGACTAAGAACATAGACTTTCAGTCTCCCTCCATGACTGTCCAATTATGTATCTTGGGCAACTTAACTAACTTCTCTGCCTCAATTTTTATTTCTGTTCTCTGGAAGGATGCTACTTGGCACATCACAGTATTATCCTTAGGGCACAAGGAGATGATCTGTGTGAAGCTCTTAGAAATTTACCTGGATAGTAAGCATTCAGTATATACTGCACATTCCAGAAGCTTCCTTCTCTTTAATGGTCCTGAGTTTGCCTTTTCTTTTTGTCTGTGATATCAGATGCTGCTGTCTGCAACAAACCCTGTTTCCCCTTGAACTTACTCATGACCTCCTTCCTTATCCTGCATGGCTGGAGATGGTCAGAAAACACCAGGACTTAGAGTCAAACAGAGCTTCACTTGCCCATGGTGTTCCAAAGCTGAATTCCTCTGGCAGAGGACACTTAGTCTTCCTGTGTTTCAGCTCAAGTTTTTTTATGATGTGGAGCTATTATTTATTCAGGCCTTGAGGCATTTTGGAAAAAGGAATTCCTATTGAGTACTCCATAGATGGTAGGCACAGTTAAGCTTAATGTTGCTAATTGTCTTGAGGACACCCCTTCTGGGAATTACTTAAATATTATTTATCTGGTCATCCCTGATCCGGTAGTACTTACTTAGTATCCTCTCTTTTTCCTTTTCTTCTTCTCTTTTCTGTTCCCTCAACCTTCCCCTCTCTCTTCCTTCCTTCTCCCCTGCTTCCTTCATTTGTAACTCTTCCTTCTTCCCTTTCCTCCCTTAGGGTACTTATTGGGATCTTATACCCACCTCATTTGTAAGAGATGCATAGGACCCTGCTTATAGAATTAGGTTTCCCACATACAGACATTCCATTTTGACTAAGTTCAGTGAACCCCTCCATGATAGGGGTTTGGTAAGATACTTCTGGTTTCCAGAAATTTATTGTATATTTATCCAAGATTCAACTCACAGACCACATGAAGCTCATGAATAAGGAAGACCAAGTGGGGGTGCTTCGGTCCTTCTTAGAAGGAGTAACAAAATACTCAAGGGAGCAAATATGGAGACAAAGTGAGGGACAGAAACTGAAGGAGGGGCTGCCTGGAGACCATTCCACCTGGGTATCCATCCCATGTGCAGTCACCAATGGTAGATGCTGATGTGGAAGTCAGGAAGTGCATGCTGACAAGAGCCTGATATAGCTATCTCCTTAGAGGTCTGCAAGAGTCTGACATATTCAGAGGCAGATGCTTGCAGCTAACCATTGAACTGATCATGGGGTTCCCAGTAGACAAGTGAGATAGAAGACTGAAGGAGATGAAAGGGTTTGTGGCCCCATGAGGAGAGCAACAATACCAACCAACCAGAGCTCCCAGGGTCTAAACCACCAGTCTGGGAGCACTTAGGGATGGATCCATGGCTCCAGCTGTATATGTAAGGGAGGATGGCCCTGTTGGGCATAGGTGGGAGAAGAGATCCTTGGTCTCATGAAGGCCGGACGCCCCAGTGGGTGGGAATTGGAGGGTGAGGAAGTGGGAGTGGAAGGGTAGGTAGGGGCACATCTGCAGAGAAGCAAGAGAAGGGGTGATGGGATAAGGGGTTCCTGGGCAGGGGCAGGGGATGGGGTAAGTGGATAACATATGAAATGTAAATAAAACAGCCAATAAAAAAAGGAAAAAAAAAGATTTGTTTTTAATTATGTGCATGTGTTTATGTCCATGAGTGCCTGTATACCCAGAGGCCAGAAGAAGGCAATGATTCCCCTGGAGCTGGAGTTTCAGGCTGTTGTGAGCTGCCCTGTATGGGTGCTGGGAACTGAATTGAGTGTGGCATTCTGCAAGAGAACCAATTACTCTCAATGGCTAAGCCATCTCTCCAGCTTGAGACAGGGTCTGTTCATATAGTTTAAGCTAGATTCAAACTCTTGATCCTCCTGAATTTCTGTCCAAAGTCCTGGTATTCCAGATATATGTCACTAAGCCTGTCCTTCACTGGTAATTCATTGTAGTGGTTGATAGACAAATCTTATTGGTATTTCAATTTGTGCATCCTTACCTCTGGGTCACTTTGGACTTTACAAAAATACCTGATCAAGCAGTTATGACACCAGCCCAAGCGTCTAGAGCTGGGTCGGGGTAGATAAAGGCTCATTCTTAGAAGCATCTTGGTAGTCACCGTGTTCTTTCGCCTCCTTCCTATCTTCTCTGTGAAAACATGGGCCTCGCCATTGTGTTCGGAGAACTATCTCAACGGCCCTATGCTCTGGACATTTTCTCAGTCAGATAAAGCCTGGCTGTTACTGCTTGGGAAGGGAAAGGTACAGTAGGCAGGAAGATCTGATTGGCATAAGATTTCCTAGCAAGGAGCCCATAGCAACAGCCTGGAAGTTAGGCTGCCTGGGCCTGGTGAAGACCACACTTTCTGCAGGGATTCTGACTGCCCTGCCCGACATCCTCTGCTGTTCTAGATGTGGACCCTTCTTTGGAGTGTGGTGCTGTTGTACCTGAAGGGAAGTTCTGGGGACCAAGGTACTAACTCTGTAAAGCCAAGGCAGTGGGGCTGGACTATTGAGGCTGTTGCTTCAGAAGCAACAGATAAACAGAGTGCGAGATTCTGTTCATGGCTATCGGTCAGTGCAGTATCACTTACTGGGTAATTCTGCTTATGGCACAAAATTACTACGGACCTTAGTTTTCATCCTAGAAAGTTTTACTTTACAGGTTTGTTAAGATTGTTTTAAAAGTGTAATGATAATGGTTTCATTTTCCCTTCTCTCCAAAGAAGCACATGCCCAAATAGATGAACAGAGCAGTTCTGGATGAAGGAATCTAGACCAGCAGGGAGCTGTACAATGGCTCCTCCCTGCCATTCCTGCTTTCAACCATGTTTCCTATGTCGCAGCATGCATATAGGAACCCCCCTCAACACATTGTGAGTGCTCTGCCCTTCCTACCGTCAATATTTAACATTTCTCTACACAACTCAGTGACAGTGACAGTATTGAATCATATGATACCATCACTGAACATGTGAGAATGGACACTTGTCAGTGTCCTGCTTGAATGTCAGCCTTGTTTTGCACCAGAATCAGTTGTAAGGTGCTTTGAACTCTTGGGTTCAATATAACGTTGTTTGGAGCAACATTTGAGGCTATCATCTTGAAAAATGCCCACTGGTAATATGTTCTTCAACATATTCTTCAACAGATGGCTGCAAACCCATCATCCAAACATGAGTGAAAGAGCTGCCTTCAGAGGAAGAGGGACAATGAGGAGGGGCTTATGCTTGCTTTCAGCCCAGTAAAGGCAAAAATAGCCTATGATGGCACATGAGCTCTGAGGTGGGAACACCACATGACATTGGAGAGGTATTACAGGTTCCTAAGGATATGTAGCCAATGAGCAGGAGCTCAGAGGCTTTGAACAAACAAAATCAACACGTTTAAAAAACAAAACAAAACGAAAACCCAGAAGGAATGTATTCTTTCACAGTACTGCGAGTCAGAATCTGTATCAAGCTGTGGGCAGGGCCTCAGCGATTCTGAAGGCCCCACAGGAGAGAATTTGTCTTCACTTTCCTCAGTTAGATATTCCTCCTTAGATCTCCTCCAGGAGAACTTATAGCAGGATCACATCTCTACAACTGTCCACATGGAGAATTTTCCTCCTCTCTCTGTATCTCTTCCAAGAATCTCTTATATAAGGGCATTTCCTAATGGATTTAGGGTCATTTAAAACACCCAGAGTAACCTAATGTCAAGATCTTTAACAGAATTATATCTGCAAGCACAACTATATCTGTAAAGCCCCTGTAGGGAAGGTCACATTCACTGGCTCAGAGAGTTGAAGACCTATCTTTTGGGCAAGCATCATTAAACCCAGTACAGAGGTCAGGAAAACATGGAAGGAACCTGCCAATGGCATATGGTTGGTACATGACTAAGCTATGCCAATGCTTCCCTTTTCTCTTGCCTGTTGCAGAGACCCAGGGAATGCCTAGAGGGCTGATGGGACAGGCAGTAAATCATTAGGTAACTGGTGTGAGAGGTGTGTCTTGCCTGTAGAGGGTGGTCCTGGCCTGACTGTTTGAGGTAATTATTAATTCCCACCATATCGCTTGTAGGGGACTGTGAATTAGTTCGTATTCCTTTATGTCTACAGGACAGTGAAGGTAGTATCAGAAAAGTAGAGTGTGATGTCTATAATAGTCTCATGTCTTTGTCCCTTTATAACGTTAATAGTTTATAGTTAGTACTTCTTAGATTCCCCAGCAAAGGCTATTAGGAAGAGACTCAGGCTCCTGCTGCCCCTCTTGTCCTACTACAAACTATTTGAGGTTGTTCATCTAGTTTGCCTTGCCTTGATTTCTTCCTCTACAAAGAATGACTAATAATAATCTAACTGTGGATTTCACAGGATGCTTTTGTGTTTTACTTTGCTGTCCTATCTGAAGGAGGATGAAATAAATTAAAAAATTTCAGAGCCCCTTGAAGCCCTAGGGTTTTAGGAAAAAAATTGAATCACATCTTACGTCCATAACATCTAAGCACGTATTGTAATTGCAAGGGTAACATGAAATAGAGGACAATCATGCTTTTTTAAAAGTTGGGTTAGAGCAAGAAACAGTTTGCTTAAACTCCAATTAGAAGAACTGGAATCAGACAAGAATCCCTTTGTGAGGACAGGGGATGTCTCTCATGGGAACGAGGTCTGAGACAGGCTTTTCAGAGGAGAGTGTGGGAAACCAAAAGACAGGAATTAGGGTGATGGGATACTCTGAGCTAAGGAAGATTTCCAGTCATTGCATCCGTAAAAATTTGCAACAGGCAACTTAGCAATGAACAATTTCACAACTGTGGTTTTATTTGCTTATGGTCAGTAGCAGCCTGAAAGGTTGAAATGTAAGACTCTAGAAATAATTTATAATTTTTTTTCTTTTTTTTTTTTTCTTTTTTTTGAGACAGGGTTTCTCTGTGTAGCCCTGGCTGTCCTGGAACTCACTCTGTAGACCAGCCTCGAACTCTCGAACTCAGAAATCCGCCTGCCTCTGCCTCCCAAGTGCTGAGATTAAAGGTGTGTGCCACCACTGCCTGGCTATAAATTTTAAAGTACATATCCTTTGAGTTGTATATCCTTTTTGGGGTGTGTGTATGATTGTGTGTGTGTGTGTGTGTGTGTGTGTGTGTGTGTGTGTGTATACCTTGTAGAACATCTTTGAGTGTTGGTCCTCAGATGCTTTCTGAGTTTTGGTACAGACAAATCTTCTCATTGGCCTGGATCTTCACCATATAGGCCAGGAGAACTGGCCTGGATTTCTCCATTTCTCGATTGAGGGCATGAACCATCACATGAGTTCCTTGGGGTTAAACTCAGGTCCTTACACTGGGAGGCAAGTACTTTATAAACTGAATGATCTCTTAGCTCAGAGTATGGTGATACCTGTACCAGGCAGCCTGAAATATGAACTATCACGTTCAGCCTTGCCATACCACCCACTCATTTATGTACTATTCAACCCACCAACTATTTGCTCATTTGTTATCTAAGTCTTTGGGTTGGTTATAGAGATCTCACACTGTTAGTATATGAAGCTCAGTGCTGTCTTCAGTCCCAGATATCCTGGAAGTCTTGGGGTATATCATTGATAAATAAGGAAGTATTCTTGTATGACAGGGCCTTGGACTCACAGGCCACACCATTAAGCCTAACTCATTATTTTATTGTCACTTTGCTTCCATTTATCCAACTTGTTTAGACCCTGGGATTTAGTGTCATTCAGTGCTGGGTTAAATTTGTCTACTCATTTACTAGTTTTTGACCTTGAATACCTTCTTCAACTTTCTGAGCGCAGTTTCTATGGCTGTCACAGAAACAGTACCTCTCCTTTGAAGCTGTGTAGAAGGCCAGATGAGTCAAGTGGAGGCCCACAAAGTTTTCCAGGGTCCTCAGCATTCAACAGGCTTATATATAAGAAACCCACCCACCCTCATATATCCCATGTACATAGTTTTTTAAAAGCACTGGGATGGAGCTTAAGGCTTCCTGTGCTGTTAAATCAATACTTCCATTGAGGACAAATTGAACTTGATAGTTTTGCTCAAACCTCACTGTCAAGCAAGGGCAGGTGAAATGTTAGGTTAGAGCTCCCTCCCTTGTGTGATTGTGGGTCTTGGGCAGGGTACTGGAAGGTCCCTTTCTCCTGACTTACTTTTGTTTTGGTGACTGCCCACAGGCATCTGAAACACCATTCAGAAGGCAGGAATTTGAGATCAGTTCTAAGTTGGAAGTGACTTTCATGTGACAGGCAGCACATGTCACTCTGTGACTCTGTAACTAATTTTCCCAGCCTGGGCAGCTCTCCAAATTCCTGGGATGTGATCAATTCTCCAGACCTCTTTAGGTCAGGGGCGGGAAAGTGGGGGAGAGAAAGCTGTATGCAACTCTCCCAGAGTATGCAAAAGCTGAGCTCAAATTCACTTACTCCTTCAGGAAGTCCTTGGTCTTGTAAGAGTAACATTCAAAGTTGAGAGAAGTTTAAGACAAATGTTAGAACTGGAATGGTAAGTGGTAAATATCTAGTTTATCTCTCTTGAATGGAAATAAATGGGAAGGAACCAGACAGTCTTTAATCTGTGTAAGGACATGTTTGAGCTATCGCACAGGACTCTATTATATCAGGGATGTTGTATGAATCTGAACACTGACTTCTAGCTTTTGCTGGATTCCCAATTCACAGTGAAAACTTTTAGTAAGCTGCTTAATTTCCTAGGGAGTCAGTTTCTCCATTTCTAAAATTAGCTGGGTTCAGCATTTCCTTCCGTATTCATAATTATTCTAGGTATTTCAAAGCATTAAGGCTTACCATTGACGGATCTTCAATAGCATTCATGATGATCTCCCAAGGTTGTACAAAGCAAAATTATTTCTTTTGTTGTTTCAGTTCAGACTTGGCAAGGTAGGTTGCAATATCACAGTGTACAGATTAGTAAACTGAGGCTCAGATAAAATGTGATCCTGTAGCCCATGACTCTTTGGCTGGGGAATTGAGTAGGTGTGAATATAGCCCAGATCTCCTGACAACTAGCTCAGTGTTTTGTTTCAAGCTTGACACTTAAGATTGTTGACAGGAGAGAAGCCCAGAGGGTCAGGAGAATGAATAGGAATATGTAGCAGTGGAGGTTGGGGAACAGGGTAGGGAACCACTAGAAAGTTCCAGGTCCCAGGGAAGCAAGAGGGTCCCAAGATCCAATGGGGATGACATTAGCTGAAATAACCAACAGAGGGGAGATAGAACCTGAAGAGACCACCTCCAGTAGATAGACATGGTCCCCAGTTGAGGGATTGGGCCACCCACCCATCTTAAAATGTTTAACCCAGAATTAATCCTGTCTAAAGGAAATTCAGGGACAAAAAAAAAAAATGGAACAGAAACTGAAGGGAAGGCCATTCAGAGATTGCCTGACTTGAGGACCCATCCTATCTGCAGACACCAAACCCTGGCACTGCTGCCGATGCCAAGAAGTGCTCTCAGACAGGAGCCCAGTATGGCTGTCCTCTGAGAGGTTCTGCCAGCATCTGACTAAGACAGATGCAGATATTCGCAGCCAACCAATGGACTGAGACCTGGGACCCCAATGGAAAAGTTAAGGGAAGGATTGAAGGAGCTGAAGGGGATTGATTGCAACCCCACAGGAAGAACAATATCAGCTCACCTCTCAGAGCTCCCAGGGACTTAACCACCAACCAGCGATGGATGGGTACATGACTCTAGCTACATATGTAGCAGAGGATTGCCTTATCTGGCATCAGTGGGAGGGGAGACACTTGGTCCTGTGGAGGCTTGTTGCCCAGCATAGAGGGATGCTAGAGGTGGGAGTGGGTGGATAGGTAGGGGAGCACCCTCTTAGAGACAAAGGGGAGGGGGATGGTATGGGGGTTTTTGGAGGAGAGGCCAGGAAGGGGAACATTTGTAAATGTAAATAAATAAAAATAACCAATGAATAATAATAATAATAACCCCCCCAAAAGATCATTGACAGGACATGAAGCCATATCTGACTAAATTTGACATTGTTGATAAGGATGTAAATTAATATAACTAGTATAAAGAACTATAAGGACCTTCCTCAAGAAACTGAAAACAGATCTAGCCACCCCACCTACCAGGTGACTATTCAACAGATGTGGCACAACTGCACATTTAGGTTTATCATGGCACTGCTCAAAATAGCCAGGATATGGAACTGGCCCCAGTGCAGAATGACAGATGGGTAGATAAAGAATGTATGAGGTATGTGTACAGCAGGATATTATTTAGCATAAGGAGAGAGTGATATCCTGTTATTTCAGCAACTGTATGGAACTGAAGGACATTAGGCAAGCCAGTCACAGGAAGACAAGTCTTCTCTCATGTGTGGAAGCCACGAAAGTCAATCTGAAGGTAGACTATCAATTGGCCCAGACCTGAATGGGCCCAGACTGGATTGGAAAGGGTGGCTGCATTTGATCAGTGTGTCATGTGATGTATGGGGTGATCACATTGACTCCCAGGACTAGGTACAATTAATATATGCTAATAAGTTGATGCTGCAGAGACAGCTCAGGTGGTAAAGTGCTTGCCACTCAAGCTCACAGATCTGCACTTGATCCCCACATCCACATAAAAACCTGGATATGGTGGTGGATATTTGTTATCCCAGCACCAGGGGAGCAAGGATAGGAGGATTCTTGTGACTTGTGGGCCAGCCTATCTAGCTAAATCTGCAAGATCCTGGTCTCAGTGAGAAAGCTGGTGTCAAAAATACAGAGGATGGCCCTGGAGGACCACACACGCACACATGCATATGCACACACTCACAGGAACATACAAATGAGTGTCTACCATTCAGAACATTCAGCACATGATCCTGTTGGTGCCTCCAGACTTCCTTGAACTTACTTTATATTCAAGATAACCTTGAACTCTCGATTCTCAATCGTCTGTGTCTCCTGTGCTGTGATTACCAGGCATGTGCCTCCATGTCCAGCTTCTTCAAGTGGCTTTAACTTTTTGTAAATGACATGTTTTATATTTAGCACAAATGTTGTCACACCGGAGCTCAGGAGGATAGAAAGGTATTTGTGATTTATTGCTGCCTTAAAACAAATATTGCACAGTGGGATGCTTTGTATGGAACCATTTTTTTTGTATAAAATTGAAAAATCAGAATAATGAATTGGGGAAGAGATTCACGCAGGGGTTAACAGTGAGATGGCTCAGTGGTTAAGAGCACTGGCTGATCTTCTGGAGGACCTGGGTTCAACTCTCAGCACCCACATGGCAGCTTACAACTGTCTAACTCCAGTTCCAGGGGATCTGACACCCTCACACAAAAACACATGCAGGCAAAACACCAGTGCACATAAACTTAAAATAAATAAATCATTAAAAATAGACAAGGAAAAGAAATGAAATCCAAAATTAAAACAAAAAACCAAAACAACAAAAATAGGCCCAGTATCTAGTTTTCATTTCCTCTTTTAGCTCTTATTTTGATTAAAATGTTTTAATTGACTATAGAATGTGGTAATTGGTCTTAAAACAATCTTTTTTTAAAGGTATCACCTTCATACCCTTATTTGGATAGTGATTGTTTTGGATAGTGATTGTCTAACTAGGTTGCTTCCATCTGATTCTTAAAGTAGACCCCTGCATATTTTCAAAGCAGACACACAAGTTGAGGATTCAGGAGCAATTGCTCATTAACCTTCTTTGTTTAATTAAGATAGGCCCACTCAATCATGCAGTTGTCAGTGAGATACAAGAGGATGCTGTCAGGTGACTTTGGGGCAGGGACCCCACATTTGCTTGAGGATTTCACCAAAGTCCATTCTGAGCCTGGTGACATTCACATGCAGGAAGCAGAAATGGGGAGCAGGGGGCTGGTCTCTAGGAGGGGTGAGGGTGGGGATTTGCAAAGAGATGACATTTCCACACTTCCATTCCAACAGATGCACCAGCCAACCAGTAAAGTTGGAGCAATGCAAAAAAATGCCTGCTGCTCTTAGTCATATGTGAGTGTGTCGGCTGGACACATCCCTGGGCAGGATGCTGTCACAATTTGGCAGAGAACCCACAGTCCCTGGGTTTAGGACTTACAATACAGAAGATCCTGGTGGGAGGGTTTATTGCCCCCAAGCTCAGTAGTGAGTCTAGAAACAGAGAAAATGACTGCAGAGTGAAATGACCTGCACAAGCAGCAGAGGCTGGGCTGCAGGTGACAGCTGTCTAAAGGTGTATTTTTCTTACATCTGTCTCACTCTTACCTTCGAGGGAGACCTTTCTTTGCCATTAGCACACAGTAGTTCCTTCAAATAGGAAAAAGAGGTATTATACACAGCTTTATTTTACTTTTATTTTAATATGTTATTTTTTTTGTATTTCAGGGTATTTATTCATATGGTAGGTTTTTGTTTTGGGCAAATAGTACTGTTCATCCGTTTTTGAAAGTCAGTGTTCTTTTAAAAATATATCAATTTTAGGAGAAACAAGGTCACTTGCAATGCAATTGATAATATACTTAGCATGTAAATGGCAAAAACTGTAAAATATGTTGCAAAGTATAATAAACAGGGCCCATCCTGTCTCCCTCCCTCCCTCTCTCCCTTCCCATATGCCTTCCTTTCCTCTCCGCCGGCCTCTCTTTCTGATACACACACACACACACACACACACACACACACACACACACACACAGTCTTGCCATAGCCCAATCTAGCCTCAAACTCAAGATTTTCCTGCCTGGTGGCTCAGTTTCCTTAGTATTGGGATTATAGGTATGTGAACAAACCTGGTATTTTCATATTCTAAAATACAAAACAAAACCCAGCAAATACTTTCAAACGAATGGTTCAAAACCTTGTCCTTGAAGGGCGTTGCTGGCCTTGTGACACTGAGTTCTGGGCCGAAAGGCAAATATTAATGCAGGCCCAGTTTTGGGTTACAGGACACAAGGCGGTGGGACTTACAGGAAAGGGACGAGGCAGGAGGTCTTTCTTGCAGGCTGGTGTGGCTCTATTTTCAAATGGAAAAGTATAGGTGAGCAGAGGCCGATCTGGGTCCAGGGAAGATAGGCTATTACAGGTGATGGTATGGCGTCACAGAAGTCCCTTACTTCTGTGGGCTTTGGATTTCCTCATCGGGAGGAAAGGGGGCCTTAGAAACTAGTTATTAAAACCTTCAACTGTGAGGAATATACCTTCTTGGCATTTTGCCAATGAATTCCCCCACAGGTCAGTAGATGGCAGTAGAGGCTTTCAGAGTTGGTGGTTGGCTGGCTGGGCTCACCTACCACTATCTCCCCATCCTTCCAGAAGGCCTGATGAGCAGGCAGCTGCTGCTGGAATTTGTCCTCTGTGTCCCAGCAAGAAGCCAAAGTGAAAGCAACAGCACTAGCTAGGACTTCATACCCCAGGCGGTGCACATAGAAGGAGATCTACTGGCCTCGGAGTTCAGCTACTCTTTTTCTTGAGTGCCCGGCTCAGTCCTCACCTGTTTTGGGTGTTTGACATACAGAGAAATGAGCAAAGAGTGGAGGAGGATGTAGAAGAGGGATTTAAGGGCAAAAGAGACAGCTGGACCATCATCTTTAGGGCAAAACCCATTTCTGAGAGAGAGAGAGATGGCAGTTTAAAAAAGACATCCACAGCATTAATTATTTCATGTTCGAAACAAATCATCTGAGTTCAATAGATCTGAAACTGTCAGTTTTAAGAGTTGGATTAAGACAACCAAATCTTGGGGTAGATGTGAAAGAATTATGTTTAGGGTCACCATGTTACAAGGTGGTGATTAGAACTCAAGCCAAGTGACTCAAAGCCTTCATGTCTTCTTGATGACTAAAGCCTGCCAGCAGAAACGTTCTACGTTCAGTATCTGGCTGAATTACAAACATGAGAAATTGTCTTTACTTCCTGTGACACCAAACAATTGGAATGCAGAGATGAAAAGAGAATACTATCCTTCTACATTGCTTAGTACATACTGGGAACTGCTAAATTACTTTAAAAATAATTCTTCCTAGCTGCCTGTTTGTAGAAGTTGTTGCTTTAACCCAATTTGCAGATGAAGAAATGGAGTCACAGAGAAGGGGGAGGGGTCAGGGAAATCGTACATTAACATTTGCCAGACTGCACAGCCCGGAGTCAAATGGAGATTCCAGGGCAGGCTCCAGTGTTCTTTCTCTTTTTAAAACATTTATTGAAATTCTAAAGCTCAGGAGGCAGAGGTGGGTGACTCTCTGTGAGTTCAAGGTCATCCTAATTTACAGAGAGAGTTTCAGGCCTTCCAGAACTACACAGTGAGACCCTGCCTGGAAAACATACTGAAATAACAAAAATGAAATTTTATTATGATATACTTTGCATCTTCTGTAACTCACTCATTTATAGCATACAATTTAGCAGTTTTTAGTGCATTTGACAGAGATGTTCAAATATCATAATTAATTTGGGAATAGTTTTCATCTCTCCAAAAATAAGACTATACTCAGCAGTTAGGCAGAAGAATTTCTCTCTCTCTCTTTCTTTCTTTCTTTCTTTCTTTCTTTCTTTCTTTCTTTCTTTCTTTCTTTCTCCTTACAGGTTAGGAATAGAGAGTCCTTTATTACCATGGGAACAAGAGCAGGCTAGCTCTGTTCCATTTTGAAGTTCTTAGTAAATTTACATAAATAATTTTAGTGACAATATTTTTTATATGTTTGTAAGACTAAATTCTATCTATCTATCTATCTATCTAATTTTCCCTTTTGTTGAAAATATATTTCCTCTCCCTCTACTCCTCCCAGTTCCTCCTCACCTCCTCTTCCATTTGGATCCACCCACTTTCTATCTCTCATTATAAAATGAACAGGCTTCTAAGGACTAATAATAAAACAAAAACCAATACATCAGAGTAGGACAAAACCAACAAACAAAATGGCCCAAGTAAAGATATATATATATATATCTGAAATCTCTCTAAATATATATATATATATATATATATATATATACACACACACACACACACACACACATATGGCCTATAGGGCTAAAAATGACAAAAAATATAAATTAAACAAAATTATAAAAATAAGATAAACTAAAAACAATGTCCTGACATGGTATTATGAGACAAGGAACCTTCAAAGATAACACTGAGTTCGTTTTTTGTTCATCTACTGCTGGACATGTGGCCTACACTTAGGAGTAGTTTGCTTCCCTTTGGAGAAACTTATTTTTCATTTGTAAGTGCCTATCAATTGGAGATTGCTTCTGGGTTAGGATGGGGTGTATCCATTTGTGTTTTTGCTCTAGGACTCCATCTAGGACCTACCTGTGCAGGCCCTGTGCATGCTGCCTCAGTCTCTGAGTTCATATGTGCGATTCTGTTGAAGGTCTTGATTCCTTGGTGTTCTTCATCCCCTCTGGCTTTTCTGCTCTTCCTGCCCCTCTTCTGCAGGATTCCCTGAGCACTGAGGGGAGGGATTTGATAGAGGCATCCTCTTTAGAGCTGAGTGTCCCAGGATCTCTCACTCCGTATAATATCTGGCTGTGGGTCTTTATATTTGTTCCCATCTGGTGAAGGAGGAAGCTTCTCTGATGATGGTTGAACAAGGTGCTGATTTATGAACATAGCAGAATCTCTTTCTTCTTCTTCTTCTTCTTCTTCTTCTTCTTCTTCTTCTTCTTCTTCTTCTTCTTCTTCTTCTTCTTCTTC
>NW_021604669.1:10344990-10350451 GCF_004785775.1 Grammomys surdaster
CCTCCTCCTCCTCCTCCTCCTCCTCCTCCTCCTCCTTCAGAACAGTAGTATTTGGTTTTACCTTGGTCTCAGGTTCTTGGTCACCTAAGCAGTGTCCAGTATGGGTTCCCTCTCATACAGAGGGCTATAAGTCAACTCAGATACTGACCAATTTTCCCATAAGCCTTGTGCCACCACTGCACTAGCATATCTTATAGGCAGGACACCCTTGTAGATCAAAGAGGTTGTGACTTGTGACTGGCTTGGTGTTTCTGTTTCTCCTTTGGTAGCATCGAGAGTACCTTCCTGTACCAAAGAAGGTAACACAAGGGTTAAAGTCGTTATGTAGGCACCAGCTCAACTTCTTCATGTTTGATGGGTTGTGTAGGTGTTGTCTTCAGCAATGGGGGCTTGCTGTCAGTTTGTGGAGAATAACTTATAGTCTTGGCAACAGCCTGGGTTATTTGGGGGTTCCAGTGGATCTCCTTTGGCTAAAAACTCAATTATATGTAACTCATTCCTCATACTGAAAGCTTCATTTGGTGACAGGAGAGGTCTAGTTGGGGTTCTGTTTCTCCTACTACTTGGTAATTTTATTTAGATCACCTTCATATTGTATATATTTTAGGAAGCATCTACCATATTAGGTTTTCATACTGCCTCTCAAATGGCCCTTAATTTTAGCTGTCTTTCCCTGTATTCCCTCCCTTGTCCCCCTCTTCCTCCCACTCCCAACTTGATCTTCCCATTCCAGTCCCCCCCTCATCTATCCATAATTTTCTATTCTATTTCCCTTTCTGAACGATATTTATCTACCCCACTGCACCCCCAGTCCCTTAATCTACACCTAACCTCTGTGGATTCTATGGGTTGTAGCTTGGTTATTATCAACTTAACAGATAATATCTATATATAAATGAATACAAACTCATTCTAGATCTGGATTAATAAACTCATATTTTTTTTTCTAGTTCTACTCATTTACCTGTGAATTTCATAATTTCATTTTAAATGGTTGAGTAATAGTCTATTGTGTAAACATACTATGTTTCCTTTTTTCATTCATCTGCTGAGAGATAGCTAGGTTGTTCCAATTTCTGGTTATTATGAATAGAGTAGCAATGGACACAGTTGGTCAGTGTCTCTGTGATACATGAAGCATCCTTTGGGTATATCCCCAAGAATGGTATAGCTCGGTCTTGAAGTAAATTGATTCTCCCTGAGGAAAAGCCACACTGATTTCCATAGTGACTGTACAAGTTTTCAGTTCCGCCATTGACGTATCAGTGTTTCCCTTACTCCACATCCTTGCCAGCATAAGCCAACATTTGTTTCATTGATCTTAGACATTCTGATGGGTGCAAGATAAAATCTTTAAGTCGTTTTGATTTTCTTTTTTATGATGACTAAGGATGTGGACCATTGCCTTAAGTATTCCTCAGCCATTTGAGTTTCCTCTTTTGAGAATTCTTTGTTTAGCTCTGCACCCTATTTTAAAACTGGGCTATTCATTTTCTTAATAGACAGAGGGATTCTTAAACATTCTAGTATTTTCCATGTTAATGGATGATGCATTATTTCTGCTTTGCCAGAGTCCTTCTGAATTCAGAATAATGGTACATAGATTATTACAAAGAATGGATAATGGGTCCTGACAGAGCATGAGCCTGGGGAGGAACGTGTATAGAGAAATGCAGAACTTTAAAGGGAGAGAGAGTGAGGAAACAAGGGAGGGAGAAGGAGACAGAGAACGGGGCGGGGGGTTATAGGACTTACATTTTTTTCCTGTTTATAATAAGGCTGTGGGATTTTCCATCAGTTACTTTTGAACATTTAAGCAGTGTTACTAGTGCTTCCAGACGGGGCCCTTGGAGCTGGTGTTCGAGGGGAGGTCATCAATCCAGGACCCCTTTCACTCCCTGGGGATGTGATAGGGATGCTTGGGGCAAGGGCTGTAGGACCAGTCTGGGACAAAGAGGGACAAGTTAAAACTTTCAAGGGCCGTGGTAAAGAAACTCAGTTAGCTTCACTTCTGTTCCCAAGGCCGAGTCTCCGTGAGGCACACACCGTGTCATTCGTGAAGTTTATCTAGAGTATGAGAGACTTGAATCACGGGAACATCTAAGCAACAGTAAAATGACCAAAGGGCCCACAGCTGGGGCTTCACTGTGCCGCACAGGGCTGCTTCAGCTTCTGAAAGTTATGCTGTTTATGGAGATCCCTAGCAGCTGGCTGCAAACCAGGGGCCTAGGAAAATCATTTCTGGGAGAATTCCAGAGACAATATTGAAGGGGTGGTGAGAAAACTACATTTTCCCCCCTTTTTATGGCACCTTAGTAATAATAGCGGCCCCTCCCTGAGCATCTTCTCAGAGCCAGGTGGTCTGCTGTAGGTCTTTTCATTTAAATCTCTTCTTAAAGCCTGCCTAACTTACAGTCTTATCTCCTTATTAGCAACACCTGAAGAGGGAAGGACGTTTGCCTCAGGCTCACACAGCTTAGAGGCTGACACCGTTGGAAGGCTAGTCAGAGTGACTGCCTTAGCCTGTTTTATCTGAAACTTCCTTGGGTTTAAGACTGCAGTTCCACATCCCAGTAACCACCCTAAGCTACTACATAGAGTTGGTTAGTGTTCTTTGGCCCTTCCTGAGGCGGCAGCATGTGGTTTGGGCTCCCTTTGAGCTCCAGTTGGACTTGACATGTTTGTCTCTTCTTGTCCCCAAATGTATATTCCCTTTTACAGCTCAGAGTCTTGTCCACCCAGTTGTTTCCTGGCCTCCTCAGTTGACTTTTCCCCTTAGATAGTTGGTTTTGTTTTTGAAGCAGGCTTCTTACCGTTTATTTGTTTGACGCTTCCCCCAGGCACACAAACCACAGATGACTACACACAGATCTGGAGGCCTGGACTTCGTGTCTAGCTGGCCACTCCTGACTATGCCCCAGGGAAGTCCTATTACTTCCCTAGAGCCTCTGCTTCCTCATCTGAGAACAGGATGTCAACCACTTTGGCTACCCAGCATTTAGCTTAATTTATGTGCAAGGTGTGAACATAGATTCTAAACCTGAAAGGGATGGCATGTTGTAGCTACTGTCACTGTTGGGTGGCTTCCTGTGTCCCCTGCTTCCTTTAGGAAAGATGAATGAGTTCCAGGACTGTGAGGATCCTGGTTTATTATGGGAGGATTGGAGCCAGCTGGCCTGGCCACCTGTTGATTGTTTATGTTGGCTTTTTTACTTGTATTTTTGCAGATTTTGAAATTGAGTTTTTGGGTGCTTGGTGGTTAAGTGCTCCCTGCTCGCCCATAAGACCCAAGTTCAGCTTCCAGCACCTAAATGGGGCAGCTTGTTCCTGCCACTTCCAAGAGATCTGACAATATCTTTTAGCCTTTGTGGGTACCTGTACACACACACACACACACACACAAGCACACATCTTTTTTAAAAATTGAGTTTATTAGTAGCTGGCATGACTTACGTGTGGCCTGGCTTCACACTTGATGAGGAGTGTGGTGTGGCATCATGTGCCTTCAAGTTGGCACCTATATTGAGCAGCTGGAAAACGGGGACACAGTATTGTTAAGAAGATTTTGTATCACTGAATGAGTCAATGAATGGGGCATAGTGCATGCCAATTAAATGACAGGGACCTTAGAATTCCAAGCAGAATTGCTTTGTAACACCTCTTAATGCAATGAAGCTGACTTCTAAAGAACCACTGGCAACCTTTCCTACACAGTGCGGCTTGTGAAGAAACACATTAAATGATAGAGACTGTAGTATTTTATGTGACTCTCATACCTTTCTGTCTCTAATTCTTTTCACTCCCAAGCATCTCTTTGCTTGATTATTTCCAAATTAAACCTACTCTTACTCTGGATGTTACCACTTGCCAACTAAGCTCAGATATGAACCCGTTTGACACACTTATTTTACAAGTATAGAAAAAGGGCATTTTCCGTGTCCAAACTCATCCAGGTTGGCTTTTGCTCATTCTCTACATTGTTTCGTCCCATAGCACTGCTAACCTCTTAGTCTCCTGTGTTGTTATTTTTTTTCCCTCCACGGGCCCTTCTGCAGACGGACTGAAGATTCCCTATTGGATTTTTTTTTAATTTTATTTTTTATCTGCATTCCTTCTGTTAGTGATTCTTACTTAGTCTTTGGGCTTTGATTATTTGTGTACCATGATTCTCTACTTTGTACTTCTGCTTTAAATTTCTCCCCTGACCTCATACATTCCACTGCTGACGTAATATCTTCACTTGAAATGTCTTATGCTGCACTCTGACCCAGGCCTTGCTGGTCCCTTATTTTTTTTTAAGATTTATTAATTTACTTTATGTATATGAGTACACTGTAGCTATCTTCAGACACACCAGAAGAGGGCATCAGATCCCATTACAGATGGTTGTGAGCCACTATATGGTTGCTGGGAATTGAACTCAGGACCTCTGGAGTAGTGGTCAGTGCTTTTAACCAATAAGCTATCTCTCTAGTCCCTTGCTGGTCCCTCTTTAGTCCTCCTTTTCTTAGCTTCTTATTGCTTGGACCTCAAGCATTAGATGCTTGTTGGATTCTGTCTCACATCCTCACTAATAATCTCCAGAAGCCTTCTATAGTGACTTTAAATTACACTTCTTCCTTGAAACTAAAATACAGATCACGTCACCTTTTAATATCTCTAAATTAGGAATGTGTGCCACAGGCAGCCAAGGAGGTGTAAGATACCAAACACTTGGCCTCCCCCCACCCTCCACTGTTGACACTGGTCAAAGCCACCATCATTTCTCACCTGGCATGACAGCATGGTCTGTGTGTTACCTCCTGCAATCTGTTGTATGTTTTTCAGTGGCATTTAGGGTGAATATTTTAAAGAAACACCTTCCCGTGTCACACAGCGGCAAAGTTGCTAACCCTGCATAGCCTACTGGATCCTATGAGACCCAGGTGCCCTCTCCTCTGACCTCATCCACCTCTGTTTCCCTCGCAGACTTTCTTGTCATACCACACACATGTGGCTTCTGTCCTTCAAGCAATTCAGCTTTGTTTCCATCTGGGGTCTTTCCCAGCATCTGTTCCCACTCTGACAATACTCTACCTCCATATGCACTTGGTTAACCTTGACCTCATTTGGGTTTGCTCAAACACCAGCTCATCAATGAAACTTATTTTTGCTTTAATTAAAATTACAACTGGCTCCTTATCCCAGATTCATCCCCTATTTAATTTTTCTTTTCTAAGCACTTATCATCCTGTAACATACTTCAAGGTAAGGGTTTTTGCCGGGTTTATTTACCAATCTATTCCAAGCTCTTAGAGTAGTTATTTGAAAACATGGCAGTGAAGTGAATCAGTGATTTTTCAATGTCAACAACACTAGCAGAAATCAGACACTACAAAGGTGTGCTTGCATCCTTCTTAGAGATTCTGGCATGATTTGGGAAACTGTAACAAACATTTCTCCTTCCTTCCTTCCTTCCTTG
>NW_021604669.1:10350551-10493216 GCF_004785775.1 Grammomys surdaster
CCTCCCTCCCTCCCTCCCTCCCTCCCTCCCTCCCTCCCTCCCTCCCTTCCTTCCTTCCTTCCTTCCTTCCTTCCTTCCTTCCTTCCTTCCTTCCTTCCTTCCTTCCAAATAAGGCTCCCAAAGCTGATGCTGATCGTAGAAGCAGTGATGGAGGAAGGTCTGAGCAGGGTGGCTCATGAAGAACAGAGTCATCAGCATCTTTGGTCAGCTTAGGTAAGCCAGAAGCCCAACCTAAGTGACAATTTTGATCAGCACCTCCTGTCTTCAGTGGAGACATACATGGCTTGGGGAGAGAACTCACAAAGATGAATGCTTATGTCCTAGCTCTTAAAAGAAGAGTTCATCATAATAAGGGGTGATGAGCCATGCAGAGTTTCCCTGGCGATGACTTCTTAAGCCTTGCCTAGTGGCTGTTGTACTGGGAAAGATACTTAAGTGTGGTCACGGATAGGGTTGTATGCTGTGGTTCTCTGAGAAGCCAACTCGATAGTGCACAGATGGAGGGCCTTATAAGATCATGCAACATGGTGCATTCAGAACCCTTCTCTTCATTGTATTTCTCCCATTTCCATTCTTTCCCACCCCAAAGGGCCTCCAGGCGAGAAAACACTTCTGTGGACAGAGCTGAGGACTCAATTTTAAGAGTTTCATTCTGACATTTCTTATAACTTTGGGCAAATAATTGATTTTTTTTGGCTTTTTTGTGACTTATAAAGTCTCTCATCAGATTTGTTATAGTGAATAACTTTAGTACTTATTAGGTAGATATGATACTCTCAATTCTTTTTTTATTATTTACCTTTTCTGAGAATATAATTGCATCATTTCCCTCTTTCTCTTTCGCATCTCCAAACCCTTCCACATACCCTTTTCTTGCTTTCTTTCAAATCCATGCCCCTTTTCCCCGTTAATTGTTGTTGCATGCATATATATGTATGCACATGTTTTTAGGCTGACTGTTGACACTGAATAATCAGTTGGTGTGCTCTTCCTGGGGTAAGACTATTTCTCTGACTCTCAGCTTCCTTATTTGCCTACAGTTATTTGTATATGTTGAGACCTCCTGAGCTTTCTCCCATCCACTTTGACATGTTTCCTGCTGTTATCTTTGTTCAGTTCATTTCAAGGTAATTATTTCAGAGAGGCTTTATGGAAGTAACTTCTGATGTTACTAGAAGACACAATCTCATAGCAAACTCTCTGATCCTTTGGCTCTTACAATCTTTCCAGCCCCTCTTTCACAATGTTAGTGAGCCTTAGGTATTGGAGTTACTTTGCAGATGTAACCATTAGGATTGGGCTCCACAAGTCTGAATTCGATGTGTTGTAGTTTTCTGTCTTCATTCATTGCAAAGAGAAGTTTCCTTAGTGAGAGGGAGGACTAAACTTATCTGAGGATATAAGGATAGAGATTTGAAATGTAGTTAGGGATTATGGTGGTTTAGCAAAATAGTGGTTATAGGTTTGGCTTCAAGATCCATGACTTTTCTAGCTCTGGGGAGTTGACTAAGTTTTCAGATCAGGCATAGTTTCCCTCTTGTTTATTGGGCTTTCCAATTAGAGAGCAGTTGGCTACTACCAAGTTAATCATGCTACTACTGCTTCCTTAGGGTTTTGTGTTGTGCTGGTATGTGTAGAGGTTCACAGGCATCACAGTTCATTAGGATGGTTAGTTATCTCCCTCCTTTGGAAGCCTGGATGGCACTTTGTGGTACTGTGAAACTAGTTCTCTAGTAGAAGACATTCAGGTTAGTTCTAATTCAGGAGTCTCTGGGCTCTGTGTCTGAAGTGCATGGTTTCTTTAGCAATAGGGATTTACCTTCCATGTCTGGAGTATAATCAAAGGCAATTGCAATAGTCTTTAGTGTTTTGGGAATCTCTTGGACAATCCTGACCAACAACTCAAAAAAGAGCTTCTCATGCCTGGTGTTTGTTTTTTTTCTTTTGTTAATTGATTTTGGTTCTTGGAGGGAGAATTGTCATCTTAGAGCCTCTCAATTCTTTAAGATTAGGGAGCATATTTTTATCTCTTTTCTAGATAATGATACTCCTAGAATTTTGAGAATTCAGACAAATCAAATTTTCCTGTAAGGTTATTTGGCTTTTTTTTTCTAACCCTTTGAAAGTTTCAGACTCTCTTCACACACATATACATATATACATACACACACACACACACACACATTATAGAATTATAATTTCTATAATGCTAGAAATTCTAGAAAGTTTTCTTAGAATCAGAAAATAGAGGGAAAGAAAAAAACAATATTTAAAACAGAAGATGTGAATACCAAGTTATTTGTTCATATGTGGGTTGAGCATCTTTGTACTTGGTATGGCCCATAATTTATATTTGAAGCTCACAACACTTTGTACCTGACTTTTGAAGTGCATTTGTGGATAATGTAAAAAAAAAATTGAAATCCTAAGAACAGTTCACCCCTTCATGTATTCTACATGTTGCCATGTGAAGAAACTCTACTGTGCTTATCTTTAAAATGGTCTGTGCTGCTCTTCATGTAGATGTTTTCACGTGGAATAAATACCCTTAACTGGAAGAAATCTGCCTACTTGTTCTTTTAAGGCTCAAAGCAACCAATATCACTAGATGAAATCCTGAGGACTGAACCTAAGGCCTTGCCAATGGTAGATAAGTGTTCTTTCACTGAGCTGAGTCTCAAGGCTGCAGATAATGCTTCTTCATGCCCCATAGAATTAGCCACTACTAATTACTTACTGAAGGCTCATGTCTACTATTTCCAGGGAAGACACCTTTGTGATGTCTAACATGGGGTCTTTGGAGTATAGATCAGAGGATGTCACTTTTGGGCTATCAGAGAGAACAAACCTATACAGATTTCAGAGGTAGGACAGATTCTGATTAAGAATGACTTCTTCTTGAAAGACACCAAGGTTGTTCCTGTCTTGAAGACATTCAGGTTTTCTAAGAAGGCAAAGAGGTAGAGGGGGAGTGCCGGGAAGAAGGAAGGAAGGGAGAGAGAAAGAGAGAGGCCCAGAGGCTAAGACCTCCTGGAAAGTGGCCCCAAGATGTAGAAGCAGATGTGAACATTAGTCCCAACAGTTTAATGATCCAGCACTAAGGATTCCACCCAGTAACTTACTGGAGCATTGATAAGACCTCCTTTATACAGAGATTACTTATCAGCTGTGTGATAAACAACTAAGAATGAGGAAATGGGCAGGAAAAAAACCCTGCAAAAGTCATCTGTGTCAAAAAAAACCTATGGAGTAAAACTGTTTTCTGGCTGTGGCACAGAATTTCATTCTTACTTAAGATGATTCAAACTTGCCAACCTGGTTTCCAAAGACACAGGAAGATTAGATGCTGAAAGTCAAAAGTATGAGGACAAGGGGTCTGTAAGGTCAGCCTGGGCAAGCTACATGGAACCCAGATACTGACAGAAAGCAACCAGTCGTGAGTAGAGAAGCCTCAGTCAGGAGCAGCCTCCTGGGATTTTGAACAAGGGTACTGGTATATTATATTCCAAGAAAATTAATATGGCTGTTAGAGAGAAATGAATGATGGCCCTTATAAATAACTCTAAAATATGTCTAACAGTCTTAGTCTATAAAGCCAAGAGAGACACACCACCTTTTCTGCCTTAATAGGTAAGATACTTAATTACACCTTTTAAAAGAAATTAGAAATTGGTGAAATCATTTCTCTTTCTTTCCTTCTTCCTTCCTTATTTCTTTCCTACCTCCTTTCCTCTTTCTCTCCATCCCTCTATCATTCTCTCCTTTTCTTCCTTTCTTTTGTGTTTGAGATGTGATCTTATTTGACAGCCCAAGTTAGACTCAAGCTCATGGCAACTCTCTTGCCTCAGCTTCACAGGTATCATGATAACATATATGCAGCAGTAAGCCAGGGTTGAAATATATTTTTCTTCATAGAGCTATGTTAGTGAAGTACAGCTAACACTACTGTCTCAGAAGGTAGTGGCTCTCAAGAGATGGAGCAGAACCCTCTATTTTGAGGAACATAGAGCTTAAGAAAGAAAAGAGCAGCCAGGAGATGGGAGTTATGGAATGGTCAGTAGGTAGGACAGTTCTGGGTCATGAGTTCTGGCTTCCTAGAACTAGTTCTAGTTCTAGTTTTCAGGGAATGTTGGGGGGTAACATATTTGGAGGTGTTAACAGAGGTTAAGACACAGAGGGCCTTCTATGTCATTGGGAGCACAGAGGAAGGTTAGAGGTGTGAACTAGTCAGATGTATGTTTTGCAGTTACCATGCTGATCATCATGTAGGTCAAGATGTCGGGTGGTTATGAGCAGATTAGACATTTGTCTCTTCTGTCCATTCTCAGAGAGTTCTCTGGTGTCTTTGAGCAAATAGACCAGCAGGGTGATTGTGGGATATTCAGCTCTTCCTTTTAGTCTGCTCAGGAAATCCATCAGTTTGGATAGCTGTGTGGCCATCAGGATGCATGATCCTTCCATTGTTGGCTGTTGGTATTTGGTCTTGGCCATTCCTTTCTCTGAGGTTTCTTTTTCTTCCCTCCCTCCTTTTCTTTCTTTCTTTCTTTCTTTCTTTCTTTCTTTCTTTCTTTCTTTCTTTCTTTCTTTCTTTCTTTCTTTCTTTCTCTTCTCTCTTTCCTTTCTTCCCCTATTCCTCCTTCTCTGTTAAGTTTTGAGAGAAAGGGTCTTCTCGACTCTGCTTCCCAAATACTGTGATTACCAATATGTTCTATAAGTTTTTCTTTCTTGACCTATATTTCGAGGCCACAGTTCTCAATATTCCTTGCTCATGGGGCTTTAGTGACAGATTCAATAAACAAAAGATGGACAATTGCTTTATAAAAATATTGTATTACTCTCCCAGTCTACATATGTCTTGCAGGTATATGTACTAATAAAATGTGAACCAGTGCTCAGCTCACTGAATTCTGAAAAACATTTTGTATCTGTGTCGGAGACTCTTGGTTTGCCTCCAGATCTATTTTCTGCCCTCTGTCACCTGCTCTGCCTCAGGACGCTGAGTCTAGCTGCTGTGTCATCTGAGTTTCAAGCTCTCTGGCTTCTGGTTGCTTTAGAGGTCAGTGGAGGACAGATAGGGAGAGAAGTCAGGGCATTTGGTGCACTTACTTCTGGCCTGCCAGACCATGGTTCAACCATGGCTCTTTTCCCACCACCTCCACCTGTAGTTTCTATTGAGAGTCCACTCAGTGTGATGGTGGCTGCTTGCTACGACTGGTCCTTGACTTTGCATCATCCTTTTCTTGTCCTACCTCTGCCTATAACTTTGTGCAGTTTTTCTTCAAAGCTCCCTTCTGAGTGAGCTGTCTGTTTTGTGCAGATGTTGTGGAGCTCAGTGCTTTATCTTGGTTCATGTTCTTGGGGTCTATTTAGAGGACTTTTGTGGTTGAACTTTCAACCAGCTTAAAGTTTCTGGATAGATCTTTCAGTTCTTCCTGAATCTGTGGGATTAGAAATTTATAGATCCTGGGCTCAATGCCCTAACCTACCAAATATGCTTTCCCTCCTGTAAAAAAGTACTGTTTTTGTTGTCGTTGTTGTTGTTGTTGTTGAGGGAAGTTTTCATGTAAGAATTCATCTATTTTTTTTTAAGGTACCATCTGATGAGTTTTGAAAAAGTAAGTGTGTCCATATACCTACTATGATGGCTACGAGTATTTCCATTACTTCAGAAGATCCCTTGTTCCCTTCCTAGTCATTCCCTGTCTTGTAGGACCACTGATCTATCTCTACAGATTAGCCTTGTCAGTGATTCATCCTACTAAAATGGTGAGGCACTTACTCTTTCATGCTTGACTTCTCCCACTGTGTAGACTGTTCTTTCCCACTGCCTGCCTCATAGCTCATTCCTCATTATTGCTCCGGGTCGACTTCCTCACTGGAGGAAGGCCAGTTGCATTCCTGTCTATTATAAATTGAGTTTATATGACTGCTCATGCACACAGCTTTATGGTGTCAAATAGTTCTCCAAGGTGTTGATGTCATTTTTTGCTTTGACCAGAAATGTGTGAGGTTGCAGTTTCCTTCCTTGACACTGGTTAGCATTGTTCCCTTGTTAATTTCAGACACTAATGGATCTATAGTAGTGTCTCATTGTTTTTTTAATATAAGCATGATACCTGATTTCTGAGTATATTTACAGGTGCATATTGGCCATTTGTAGATTTTATTTTGTGAAGTGTCAACTCAAATGCTCTGGTCCTTCTTATGTGGGGTTTGGTGTGTTATTGATCTGTAAAGTTGTTTGTATGTTTTGTATTCAAGTAAGTTCATTGTCAGATGTGTGAGGTTTTTTTTTTTGTTTGTTTTGTTTTTTTTTGTTTTTTATGTTTAAGCAGACTTGCCATTTCATTTTCTTGCTGATGCCTTTGCAAAGCAAGAGTTTTAATTTGGATGAGATCTAACATCAAGGCCAACTTTTCTTGATGTTATATTGTTCTTGTTCACGAAAATCTTTTTGTAGCCTAATGCCATAAAAATTTTTTTATGCATGTTCTTCTAAGACTTTTATAAATTCAGCATGCTATTTTATTTTTCTTATAAACATCTAGGTGTTCCAGCACCAATGTTGAAAAAGACTTTTCTTTTGCCATTGGGGTTTACAATGCATGTTGGTCAAATATCAAATATCTACCTAGGGATAACCTGTCTTATTTCATAGATTTTTATGTTTATCCTTATGTTCGCCTAATACTGTGTTATTGTAATCTTGCCATCATTCTTTAATTCAGGTATTGCTTATATTCATAGTCAACTATGTTCTGTTTGACAATATTGCTTTTGCTATTCTAGGTGCCTTGATTTTCCATATACATTTTAGAATAGATTTGTCAATTTGCATGACAATCCCACTAGGAGTATTAAAAATGTTTGCTTAATTTTGGTTTTTGTGAATGAAAAATTTTCCTACATGTATGTCAGTACACCATGTATGTGCCTTTACCAAGGAGGTCAGAGGGTGGTATCATGTTTCCCAGAACTGGAGTTATAGACCATTGTGATGTAGGTGTTGGGAACTGAACTTTGTTCCTCTGCAAGAGCAGCAAATGCTCTTAACTTTGGAGGCATTTGTTTAGCCCCCTCCCAGGGACATTTTGAGCACAGGCCTTTCTCCAATTCTAATGCTAATCCACTCCCATTCTCAGGCCTGCTTTCCCTGTTTTAACAAAGCACCTCTAGTTAGAAGGGGAGAGAGAACCTGTAGAGACCACCTCCAGTAGATAGGCATGGCCCCCAGTTGAGGGATGGGGCCACCCACCCATCTCAAAGTTTTTAACCCAAAGGAAAGACAGGAACAAAAAATGGAGCAGAGACAGAAGAAAGGGCCATCTGGGTACTGTCTCACCTGGGAGCCATCCTGTCTGCAGACACCAAACTCAATGCTATTGTGGTTGCCAAGAGACGCTTGGCAAAAGGAACCTGGCATGGATGTTCCTTGGGAGGTTCTGCCAGCAACTGACCAATGCAGATGTGGATGCTTGGAGCCAACCATCAGACTGAGCTCAGGGAGCCTGGTAGCAGAGCTGGCATAAGGACTGGAGGAGTGAAGGGGAATTACAACCCCATAGAAAGAACAACTTTGACTGGCTGGACCACCCAGTGCTTTCAGGGACTAGACCACCACCAAGGAGTATACAGGAAGTAAGTGATCCATGTCTCCAGATACATATGTACCTTTGTCTGAAATCAATGGGAAGGGAGGCCCTTGGTCCTGTAGAGGTTTGATGCCTCAGGGTAGGGGCATGCTGGAGTGGTAGGGTGGGAGTGGGTGGATGGGTGGGGGAGCACCTTCATAGAGACAAAGGGGAGGGGGGAAGGGCATATGTAGGATGGAGAGTTTATGGAGGGGTTACTGGGAAGGGGGATATCATTTGAGATGTAAATGAATGGAATGATTAATAAAAAAATAAAAAAAATACTCTACCAAGCTAATGTTGGATTTGTGTTATTCTGCTAATCAATTTCAAAGGAATGGTCAACTTAATACTATTGAACCTTTTAGTCCATAAATGGTAGTTGTGGACTCATTTAGATATTTTTTAATGGCAATTTTGATGTATAGTTTGTACAAAATGTTCAGCTTTATCTCTGGATACCTTGTATTTTATGTTATTGTAGCTATCGTTTTAAAAATGCTGTTTGCTGCTGACATTCAGAGATACAATTTGTTGTAATATTAAAACACTTTATTCTCCTCCTCTGCCCTCAGTAAACTCATTCCTTAATTCTAAAAGTTTCTCAGCCTAGCAGTTTGTATAAGTATCCTACATGTATGGTCAGGTCATCTGTAAAGAAATTTTAATTTTGTCATTTAAAATACATTTGCTCTTTAGTTCTCATATTACCTATGGCAGACATAGTCTATGGCGTCTAGTGAAGTGCAGAGTAAAGATGGTGAGGGGATCTATTTGCTTTCTTCTCCAACTTAGAAATAGTCCTTTATTATACCATGCTTGATGTCAGGGTTCTTCTTAGATGCTTATTAGTGCTTAGTTTGTTGATAGATTTTAAATTTTCTTTAATGTATTTTTTGGTGTGTGTATGTACAAGGATGTTTTGCTTCATGTATGACTGGGTGTCATATGTCTGGTACCCAGGGAGGCCAGAAGAAGACATCTGATTCCCTGAGACTGAAGTTAGAAATGGTGGTTAGCTGTCAGGTGAGGATCGAAGATCACACCTAAGCCCTCAGGAAGAGCAATCAATGCTCTTAACCCTTGAGCCATCACTCCAGTCCCGCAAGAGCTGAGACTTTTGTCTTTTTCATTTCAGTTATCTTGACATCAAATTTATGCTTATATTAAAAAACCAACAGGAGCTCTGGGAGATGAGTTGCCTTCATTGTCTCTAACTCTCCCACAAGTGCCACTAGGGTGACTTTCCTAGATCACATCACTGATGAAGCTCAGAAGATTTAAGCCCTTTGTCCCAGGCCACCTAGCAAGAAGACCCAGATTCATTATCTGAAGCTTATTCTCTTTCAACCACATTGTTGCGGAATCTTGTATATGGTAAGAAATGATTGTGGTATGGTGAATGAAATAATTCTTTCATGATTGGTTGGTAGGGTGAATAAATGCATGGATGAATACATCTGTGAATGAATGAAAGTGGCTTTTTTTTTTTTCATGAATGGAACAGGTCCATCTAATGAGAGAAAAAAACCCAACAGCTTGGAAATTGGCATATTGGGAAAGCCTGAGGGAAGGGACCAAGTGGGTGGAGTGTACTTGCTAAAAAATAAAAAAGAAGAAGAAGAAGAACAAGAAGAAGAAAAGGAAGTCTGAACTATAAATTTACTTGACAGGGTTGCATCTTTGTGGCTTAGACGTTGGCCACTTCATCTTGGCATGATTCTTATATAACAGAAGGATGGAGAAATGGCCGGAAACTATTGCTTCCTATTACATAACTCTTACTATGTGCCTGACAGCATTTCTGATAGTGAGAACAGAAAGTACGCCTCTCTCTTGGGTGAAAGTCTTCAAGGCCCTTGCAGGCAAGGCCTGGGCATCAGCCGTTTGGAGCGTTAGAGAGCTGACTGATTTCCTCAGACTGCCTCAGGCTGCCTCCCTGTCCCATGTCTCCACATTTCTTGAGAAGGAAGTGTCTTACATTCACTTTCATTACAAACATTTTTTTTTAAAGATCTTCATTTGTGGTTGTTATGGAGGGATTTCTGGATTATTGGAGCACTGTTTGCTAGGCTGTGTTAGCTTTAGCTTCCCGGCTCTTTGGCGTCTTGGTGATTTGAAGTTAAAGCAGACTTTGAGTAGTTCTTGCTTATCTGGTTTGTATTTCACTCTCTTTGATGGCAGATGCTTGTCAATGTTCAGCAGTTGCTCTGGATCCATACATAAGACCAAACACAGGCTGGGATCCTCCATCATCCTTTGTTCTGTGTACAAGCCCTGGCAACTCCCCGTGGTTCAGATACTGTCAAATCTCTCCAGAATCCAGCCATTTCTTAGCTTCCTTTTGCAATGTCCCTATGCAAAGCACCTTTCTGTTATCCCTCCTTTTGTTTTGTGTCTCTGCCATGTAGTTGCTGGTGTTAATGTATTCAAATGTACTAAGTGAAACTTACCCTGTGCTGTTAGGCCTTTCCAGTGCTTTCTGCTGCACCGAAAAGAACCAACCTTTTCTTGGTGCCCTTCAAGCCGCAATCTGAACTAGCTTTGTCTCATTCTTGTTCCAGATGGGGTGGCCTTGTTTTTGTTCCTCACACACACCCCACCTTAGCCATTTTGGTCTAATTCTTTTAACTACTTGAATGGGCATTTTCTCAACATTCTAGTGTGGTCAGTTCATTAGCGTTCAGTTCCCATTTCAAGTATCACCTCCTCTCTGGTCCTACTAAAGCTACCTTTTAGTCTTTTTGTTTTGTTTTTTTCGAGACAGGGTTTCTCTGTGTAGCCCTGGCTGTCCTGGAACTCACTCTGTAGACCAGGCTGGCCTTGAATTCAGAAATCCGCCTGCCTCTGCCTCCCAAGTGCTGGGATTAAAGGCGTGTGCCACCACCGTCAGGCCCTTTTAGTCTTTCTTTACCTTGATACACTCTTATTTTCTTCATAGTCCTTACAGTTATTTCTGTACTTCTGTCTATCTCTACTTATTTCCAAGTTTATTGTCTTATCTCTGGGGTTGACAAACAACCACTGTGGGCCAAATCAAGCTTACCTGTTTTGTAAATAAAGTTTTGCTGGCATATGGCCTGGTCCATATGTTTGCAAAGTATCAGGGCCTGCTTCAGCTCTCCAAAGGGGATTCTGAGTGGTTGTGACAAAGACCATTTGGACTGCAAAGCCTAAACTAGGTACTGTCTAGTTCTTCACAAGAACATTTGTCAGCCCTTGCTCCATCTCCCTCTACTAATCCCCAGTGTTGCTCACAAATGTATCCCAGCATCTAGTAGTTTCAGGCTCACAAGGGGACTTAACTAATGATAGTCAAATTGATTTAATGAAGGAGTGAACACAGGGCACGTCTGGTTTTGACACTGGGTGTGGTGTCTTTGAGCCTAGACTTTTTATAGATCAAAGGGGTCCATGCCATGTGTATAGTCCTATGCCTACATGCATTTGCACATTGGAGAGTGAGAAGGTAAGTTAGTTAAAGGGGATACTATACAGGTTCTGCAGCTCCGCAGATCATCATTCCAAACCTGTCTCTGTCATTTAGTGTCTCTATAACCTTGGAAAACATATTTAACCTCCTCTGCCTTCTCTTCATTCTGAAAATGGGAAAGTTGATACTCATGTTTTATGATTCTCATGAGCATTTTAGAGATAGCCCTGGTTGATTTGTCTATACCCAGTTAAGGCATGGAATGTTAGGTAAACCATGTTTAGTCTTTTTTTTTTTTTCTTCTTCAAGAAACTTGAAGGAAAATACTAGACTCAAGTCCAGAATAGACATTGTCATTTTGGTGATTCAATTTAATTTAATCAAATGAACATTTATTAAGTACTTCTCTTGTTTTAGGTACTATGTGCTGTTTTAGGAATCCAGAAAGTATGCAAAAAGAGATTAAAATTTCTTGAAGAAGAAAATAAAAAAGACTAAACATGGTTTACCTAACATTCCATGCCTTAACTGGGTATAGACAAATCAACCAGGGCTATCTCTAAAATGCTATTTGCTGTGGAATGCAGAGACAAACAAGATGCAGCCTGCTTGGTAGGTCCTCTGATCTTCCAGAAAAGATCAATTTACCTGCTACACCTAACTGAAAGATGAGCAGAAAGAGAGGCAGGCAGATGTCAGACAATACTTGACCTTCATCTTAGGAGATTTGGGTGGAGAGAACTGTAGCACTGTCAACCTCTTCATACAATTTCTTGTCATAGCTGACTTTATTTTATATGTATTCCATTTACATATTACCTGTTTTTGGCATGCCAAATACTCATTTTTCTTAAGTAGGTGAATAAATTGGAATAAATGAAAGAAATTAGACAAAGGTCCAATTTTATTGCAGCATTAACAACCCTTTTCTCCTTTATGATTTTCTTTCTTGTGTACATGGGTGCTTTGCCTGCACCCAATGGATGCTTTATTTTTGTGTCACAAGTATGCCTGGTACCCAAGAAGGTCAGAGGACAGAATCTAACTCTCCAGAACTGAAGTTGCAGATGGTTGTGAGCCATTTGTGGGTGCTGGGAAATGAAGCTGGGACCTCTGGAGGAACAGCCAGTATCCTTAACCATTATGCCATATCTCCAGGCCTGACAATTTCTTTTTATGCAAGAGGGGTAAGAATCTGATCAACATATATTATATGAAAACACGGAGGACTTTAATTTTGTGCGCTTTTTGTTTTTATTTATTGTTTCTTGTATGACTGCTTTTGTTTTTTTCTTTATTTTTGATTTTCATTCTGTTTTTGAGAGAGTGATAGAGAAAGAGCACAGAGAAAAGTTAGGAAGTTGGGAGGATCTGGAAGCAGTTGATGGAGGGGAAAGAGTACAATCAAAATATATTGCATGAAAACATTTTAAATTGTAAATTGAAACATAATAAAAATAAAACATTGGCTAGGAATGTTAGCATAGTAAGTGATTAAAGATACAGAATTCAATTAGGCAGGCTAGTCTCCAGGTGTCATGTATGAACTGAAGTAGGAAGGAACCTCTTTATCCTGTCTCTTTGTCTTAACAACATATCATGGAACTCTTCTTTTTTGAGGCAGGGTTTCATGTAGCCCAGGATTGCTTCCCTTTCACTTTGTAATTTAAGATGATCTTAAATTTCTGATCTTCCTCTCTCCCCCACCCCACCAAGTGCTAGGCATGTGCTATGACACCTGGTTTATATAGTACTGGGGCTTAAACTAAGACTTTTTGCATGCTAGGCAAGCAATCTACCAACTAAACCATACTTCCTTCCTCAAACAAGGTATAGAGTTCTAGGAGTCTACCACATAGACATAAGCAAATCCATATGCTAAAATAAGCAATTTAAGCTTGAGTTGTTTTATTGTTCTAAGTTCACTCAGTGCTGTATTGATTTTTCATGAATAAGAAATTAAAACATATAAGCTAAGTAGCTTACATCTCCCAACTGCTTATTGAGCACGTATTGTTTATGAGACACTAGTTGTTGCTCATTTAAGCAAAAGAGCCTCTAGCTTTGTGAGGAAAGAGTATTGATTGGTGAATTGTCAGCTACTGCAGAAATTTTTAAGGCTTATGATTTGCTTTTTATATCAGAGAGTCTGTATACTTACTGTAATTTCTGGATTCCAATCACAGTTCTACCCACTCAACTTCTTTTCGGCCTCAGGAAAACTATTCAGTACCTCAGTTTCTTCTGTAGAATATGGAAACGACCTTGTCTGATTCATAGTATGGTTGAGAGGTTTGCGTGGGAACATAATGCTTAGCTAACATCAGTTGATCAATAAGCATTACCCAGACAGTAGAAGAGTTTGTGCGTAGTGGGTGGAAATGCAATGTGGACTCCTTAAATATAGATTTGTGCATTCTAGAAGGAGACTTCCTAGCAATGTCCCTGTGACCTCAGAGGAATGTTGCTATTGTGTGTATTGGATCAATTCTCTGTGCCATCTATTTACTCAATCTGGCTGGTCCCCTCCCCTCATGGATTTCTCAGTGAGTCCAACATAATTCTGTTTTTTTCTTTGTTGTTTCTTGGCTTTTTGTTTTTGCCTAATGGCAGGCATCTATGGCACTGATGGTGGCTCTTTACACAGTTAAATGCCATTATGTCATTGTCTTAGATAGGGTTTTATTGCTGTTCAGAGACACCATGATTAAGGCAGGTTCTATAAAGGCAAACATTTAATTGGGGCTGGCTTACAGTTTCAGAGGTTCGGTCCAGTATCATCATGGTAGGAAGCATGACATCATGCAGGCTGACTAGGTGATCCAAAGGAAGCCAAGAGGAGGGCCTATTCCACACGTATCCAGGAGGGGGACAGATCTCTTCCTAATTGGGAAGAACTTGAACCTAGGAGCCCTCAAAGTCTGACTACAGGGTGACACACTTCCACCAACAAGGCTACACCTATTCCAACAAGGTCACACCTCCTAATAGTGCCACTCTCCATGGGTCAAGCATATTCAAACCACCACAATCACTCACATACCATTAATGGGGTCAGGTGAGTCTAATACTGTCTTAGATGAGGGAGGGGCAGGGAGCTAATGAGTCATTCTACCTATCCACTAAGAGAAGCTGAAGGAGAATACTGGGATACTTTCTTGGATTTAGCCACAATTGGGATGCCAGTGCCAGTGTGTCACACACCCAACTACCTGTAATCTATTTATTGCAAGCTATGGATATTCATTCATTCTCTGATCACTGGGTTGCTGGTTGCATCTATGTGCCAACCATATGGCAGACACTGAGAATAATGAAGCTACTGATACTCTTACTTCATGGTAATATGGAGAGATAACTAGTTCCTATTTTAGGAGGCAAAAACCCTTCAACTGATGTTAATTAATTGATTTTTTTCATACAATATATTTTGATCATAGTCTTTCCTCTCCCAAAATTCTTTTCAAATCCTCCCTTCTTTTCTACCCACCCCAACAACAACAACCAAAAAAACCCCTCATAAAATAAAAAAAAATCATTTAGGCAAAAATATAACAACACACACACACACACACACACACACACACACACACACACACACACACCCCATGGAGTACTTTGGCTGTTTTGTGTTAAGAGGCCTACCCTGAAGTATGACTGTGTGGTAGTTTGAATATGGTTGGCCCAGGGAGTGGAAGTGTGGCCTTGTTGGAGTAGATGTATCATTGTGTGTATGGGCTTTATGACCCTTATCCTAGCTGCCTGGAAGCCAGTCTTCTCCTGTCTGCCTTTGGATGAAGATGAACACTCAGCTCCTCCTGCACCACACCTGCCTGGAAGCTTCCATGCTCCTGCCTTGATGATAATGGACTGAACCTCTGAACCTGTAAGCCAGCTCCAATTAAATGTTGTCTTTATGAATTGTCTTCGTCATGGTGTCTATTCAAAGCAGTTAAGTCCTAACTAAGACAGTTTGATATATTCAGTGTTATTCCATTGGAGAAAACTGATTTTCCATTTCCCAGCAGATATCAATTGCAAATAGCTTCTTGGTTAGGAGTGGGGATTTTGTGTTCACTTTCGCCTTCTTAGTGCTGGGGTTTTGCCTGGTTTGAATCTGTGCAGGTCTTTGGCATGCTGTTATAGTTTCTTTGAGTTTATAAATGCATCAGTCCTGTTGTGATTATAAAGCATTACTTCCTTAACGTCATCCACCACTCTGGCTCTTAAAATTGTTCTGCCTCCTCTTCTGTACAGACCCTTGAGCCTTGAGGGGCGGAGTCTGAGAAAGATATATCATTTAGGGCTGGCTGCTCCTATGTCTCTTACTCTCTACGCGTTGTTCATTTGTAGGTCTTTGTGTTAATTATCTTCTCCTGCAAACAAACAAACAAACAAACAAACAAACAAACAAACCCATCTCTTACTAGGGTTGAGTAATGCCCTGATCTATAGGTATAGGAATATGTCATCTGATGTTAATTTACTCTTATGTTGAATGCATTATTTGTTTGCTTGTCTCAATTCAATCCAATTCAACCCCTTTCAGATCAAGTTAAGTCATTGGTTAATGAAAGTACAACCTGATCTGCTTTGAACACACCCTGATAAAGACAAGGCAAATGTACCTTCAGGGGCCTCCCCTCCCCATAGCTTGAATCAGGAAGAAGAATATTCCTATGTGAGATCCAAGGTTGGAGTTTTGGGGTCAGAGGTGACAGAAACTCAACTTCAACAATTTAGGCTAAAATGGAAATCTGAAAATACCTTTTTGTGAGTGACAGAAAGGCACTGTGTATTCAGATCAAAGATGAGTGGAATATCACCGAGACCAGTATTTGTTCTTTAACCTGCGCTGATCTGTGTATACCTGCATGAGTTATTTTTATTCTATTTTATTTATTTTTGTTTTTTATGTGTATTGATCTTCTGCCTGCATGTATGCCTTTGAGTCACTTTGCATGCCTGGTATCTTTGGGGTGCCAAGAGAAGGTTGGATAACTTGGAACTGAAGATTGAAGGTTGTGAAGGTGCTGGGAATCAAAGTTAGGTACCCTGAAAGAACAGGCAGGGTCCTTAACTGCCGAGCCACCTCTCTCTACCTGCCTGTATGAGAATGTGTGCATATAAATGTCCAGAGGACAGAGGGTATCAAGTCTTTTCTAACTAGACTTACTGGAGGTTATTAGCTCCTGATATGAGTGCTCAGAACCAAATTTTCGTTATCTGCAAGAGCAGTAAGTGTCCTGTCTGCTAACCCATCTTTTCAGGCTCTTGGAACTGACTTAAATTCTGTGTGTATGTGTGTGTGTGTGTGTGTGTGTGTGTGTGTGTGTGTGTGCACATGCATCTGGAGGCCAGAGGATGGTGCAAGATATCCCGTTCTATCACTCTTTGCTTTATTCCTTGGAAACAGGGTTGATTTCTGAACCTGGTTCAAAATTTCCAGCTAGGCTGGCAGCCAGGAAGCAGGCCATAGTAATCCTTCTGTCTTCCTAATCCTTCCATTGCTAGGGCTGCTGGCGGATGTGAGAGCACTCCTGGCTTGTTACTTAGTTGCTGGGATCTGAACTCAGGTCCCATGCCACTTAAACAGAAGGTACTCTAAACACTGAACTAGCTCCCAAAGCTTGCTTTTTCTTCTGCCAACCAGCCTCATTATTTCAGCTTGGAATTCAACTGGTAGAGGCGTTTGGAGTGCTACTCTCTATCATCGAGAAGCAAGTAACATGCTTAGATAGTTACTGATAAAATACTGAAGAGAGCTTTGATCAGCCCAGTGTAGGTCACCTGCATGCACTGTCCAATTAATAAAAGTACAGAATTTCCCTGATTGTACAATTATTTTGTCGATTCCTGCCAGCATTCACAGAAGTCTTTGAAATGCAGGAGCAGAGGGGTTCCCAGCTAAGATCTGGTTGATGAATTGCTACCATGGTTCAAAAAATTCACATCTACTCCAGAAAATTGGGAAAAAAAACTTCAAAGGACAGACAAGTGCAGTATCCAGAAATCATTGGAAAGGTAGTTAAAAATCCTTTTATTTTTGGAATACTTTAGGTTATTTGGTTATTAGAGAACATTTCTGTTAACCCTCTATACAGCTTCCTCTGTTGTTTGCATCTGGAATACTCAAGGCACATTTGTCAAACTAAGCAGTTAAAATAGTACAGAATCACTAATGAGACTATTTGGCTTTCAATAGATGTCAACATTCCATTCAGGATTCAACCTTACTGAGCTTGCTGGTTTTCTTAGCCTCCTTGGTTCTCTGACAGTTTCTTATTCTTCCTTCCTTTTTAACAGCCATGCCAGATTTGAGCAGTACTAGTTAGGCCTTCTGTAGAATGTCCCTTAGTTTTGAGTGTCTGAGGTGTTGTCTCATGATTAGACTGGTATTAGGAGTCTTGAGGTAGAGTCCTCAGAGAGGGCCTGCTCTTTGAGTCCCGTCATGGCAGGGAAAAACTGACTTACCATGACTTATTCCTGGTTGTTAGTTGTCCACCCTAACTTAATGACAAACCTACAATCACACTTGTCTTTTCAAACCTTCATCACTAGACATAAACAACTAAACCAGTTTGAATTTAGGAGTGAGGTAGTTAAGCTCTACACACTAGACTGGCGAATCTGTTTACATGAGCAAAGTATAAACTTTTCTTCACCAACTGAGTATGTTTTGCGCTGTAATATGCTATTTTTCTCTCTTTTTTTAACAGTTCTTATTTAGTTTTTATTCATAATCATAAACTTAACTTTGCAATCCAGCTAGACTTGAAGGGGAATGAGGAAAATATGGAACCCAAAGACTTCAGTGAGAGCAGAGATTACAGGGTATTTCGAGCAGATGGGGTGGGAGCGCTCTCCTGAGCTACAGAAGGAATGGTTTGATGGGTAAAACGCCCGCAAGTCAAAAGAAATTAGAGTTGTCCACAGTCGGAAATGGTGATCTTCTTGCTGGTCTTGCCATTCCTGGACCCAAAACGCTCCACGGCCTCCACAATGTTCATGCCTTCTTTCACCTTCCCAAAGACCACATGCTTGCCGTCAAGCCATTCAGTCTTGGCAGTGCAGATAAAAAACTGGGAACCATTTGTGTTTGGTCCAGCATTTGCCATGGACAAGATGTCAGGACCTGTATGCTTCAGGATGAAGTTCTCACCCTCAAATTTCTCTCCATAGATGGACCTGCCACCAGTGCCATTATGGCGTGTGAAGTCACCACCCTGGCACATGAATCCTGGAATAATTCTGTGAAAGGAGGAACCCTTATAGCCAAATCCTTTCTCTCCAGTGCTCAGAGCACGAAAGTTTTCTGCTGTCTTTGGAAATTTGTCTGCAAACAGCTCGAAGCAGACGCGGCCCAAGAGCTCGTCATCGGTCGTGATGTCGAAGTACACGATAGGGTTGACCATGGCTGCAGCAAGCGGCGAAAAGCGATAGCGGCGTCTGCAAAGCCGCTATTTTTCTCTTAAAAAAACCTTTTTATTGGTTCCTTGTGGATTTCCTATTGTGCACCCCAATACCACACATATCTCCATCTCTTCATGTCTGTCCTCCCCTCTTGGAACCTCTCCTGCAAAAGAAAACAAAATATAAAACAAAACAAAAAATCAACAAACAAATGAACAAACAAACAAGCAAACAAACACAGGTCTCACTATGAAAACTGTGGTGTGTGTCACACAGTATACCTTTTTGTCCAAATAGTTTTACTTGTACATGTTCATTGCAGTGAGTCATTGCTCTAGTTCCAGGCCTCTGGTTTCTGCTCCATTAACACTACTGGATCCTCACCAGGACTTCTCTTGGACATCCTATTGTTGCTCTGTGTCATGGAGATCCTGCAGCTTTGTTTCTGTAGGACTGGCCCTTCATGTGCTGTAGCAGTTCATAGGTGGGGTAAGACGTTGAAGTAAGCCAACTAAAAGCCCTGGGTCTTGGCCTGGGTAGAAGCTAAGTTGGTCATCCCACCAGCTCTCCTGTGCCTGTGCCACTAGGGCCAGCTCTCCTACTTTGTCCAGGTGATTGGCCCAGGTGAGAGGTAGGGCCAGCTCTCCTGTTCTCTCTCTCTCACACCCTCCAGGCCAGCTTTCCCATGACTTTGCCATTGGGAGCAGCTCTACTGTGGTTCCTAGGTGTGGTGTGGGCCCAGCTCTCCTGAGTGCCAGAGTTGGTAAGGGGTGAAGTTAGCTCTCCCTCACTCACACCATCGGAGACAGCTCTCTCATACTGCCCAGGTGAGGGGTGGGGCCGTCTCAGCATAGTGCTCAGACATCAACATGGCCTCAGGCAGCAGCCCAGAGCAGGAACATCTGCATGGCCTTTGGTGGTAACATGGGACTCAGGCATCAACACAGACCCTGATTTCAGTAGGACCACGAACCCAGGCATGCCCGCCATTACCCCCATGCAGTATGGGCCTGGATGTCACCATGGCCTCAGGTAGTTGCCTGGGCTCCTCGTACCTGCTTGTTCTTCACTGCCATCCTGCCTCCAGTTCCACCACCTCTCTCCACAGTGCATGAGTTGCTCGGCACTGTGCACTCCATCTCTCTCCTATCTCTCCTCACATATTTGCTCACCGTAGCGGTGTGCCACTTGGGTGTCATCCTGTGGACTTCGAGCTGTGTTCTTGGGTGTCTTTCTTCTGGCAAGATGATGTTTGGATGTTTTCCTCTTAACAATATCACCAAAGTGTATTTTCTATCTCAAATATTCTTCAACAGCAGGACTTTTAACGATGATTCAGAATTGACTATTTAGATATATCAGAAGATAACTCATTTGTGAGTTTTAAAATCACTTTTGCTTTCTTTCTAGATAATCTCTGAATAGTTACTTTACTAAAGTTGAAATCTAATGAGAACAGATACATTGAAACACATATATTTGACTACTCAAGGTATATATTGTCTAGTTGTCCACTAGAGACGCTCTATAACTATGATCTTTTACCTTAGGCTATTTCCTCATGATCATTTCTGTTGGAAGTCAGGCAGGGAAGGTGTGGTGTACAAATTTGGGTGGGGCCACCTTACTAAGAGTAGCATGAGGGAAGGGAGTTTAAGGAGAGGGATAAATCCTGCTAATGATCTAACCTGAGATCATTTATTCTTGCCAAGAGTATCACTGACCCTCTTACTGAGAAACATAGCCATACCATTTAGGTATGTATTTTTAAAAATCTTAATAAAACGTATGGCAAAGCTGGGCATGGTAGCACATGTCTTAATCCTGGTACTCTAGAAGCAGAGGCAGGAGGCAAGAGGAGGCAGGAGGAGGCAGGAGGAGGCAGCAGGAGGCAGGAGGAGGCAGGAGGAGGCAGGAGGAGGCAGGAAGAGGCAGGAGGAGGCAGGAGGAGGCAGGAGGAGGCAGGAGGCAGATGGATCTCTAAATTTTGTGACAGCCTGGTCTACAAAGAGACAGTAAAAATGGGAAATCTACTTATTTTGCAGAATATCTGTACTCTAATATTCCATTCCAAGTGTCTCAAAAATCTCATTGAGTAGCTGTTACCTTGCTTTGAATGGCAATTACTTCCAGATAACCTATGTTTATTAATTAAATATGTGATACAGGGGCTAGAGAGATAGCTCAGTGGATAAGCGCATTTCTGCTCAAGCATGAAGACAATTAAACAAGCTTTATGTGCTCTAGTGTGTGCCTGTAACTCCCAGCAATAAAGGCATGAAGGTGGAATTAGGAGGATCACTGAGTCTTGCTGGCTTCCAGCCTAGATCCAGGTTCATGGAGAGACCCTGGTCTCAGAGGAATAAAGCAGAGAGTGACAGGAGACTATATGTTCTTCTATGTCCTCTGTACCCATGTATACCAGCACAACACACACACACACATACACACACACACACACACACACACTTGCCCACGGGAACATGGGAAAGTGGTACAGAAGTTTACACAGCGAAAGCTGAGATTTAAGGTCAAGACTCCACAGGTTTCCATCGTTACCAGTGTGCTGTAGACGTAGTGCCATTCACTAGGACTTTTTGCAGAGGTGGAATATTCTGTCCTTTCACTGTTTGTATAGAAGGAACTAGACACTGTGGCTCTAGACCAATTGCAATGTGGCTACTGAGATTGCAGAACTAAGTTTTAGGTTTTACTTCATTTAAATATTAGTAGGCACATGTGGTGGTGGCTATGGTACTGGGCATCTCGGCTGGGAGTTTAAAACCATTTTTATAGCTGGTGCACTGAATCCTGCCTGTCAGGTGCAAAGGAGGAAATGTACATCTCACTGAGATGCAGAACCAGATCTTTATGGAGTGCTCTTTTAGGTATACCAACACTACGGAAGTCACTAGTATGTGCAGTCCTCAAAGAGATCGTTTGTCTCAGGCTACTGTCTCTCGTGGAATGTAAGCAGTTCTCGTAGGATTCTGAGTGGTTTGGCTTCAACAGTAGGGTGTGTGTGCATCTGTGTGTGAGGGTTAGAGTTCTGCAGGGGTGAGGGTTATGTGTTTCTCTTCTTGTAACCATTTTACTTCTGGGTCTGCACTTCTATGCAGCTGTTTTAGAAACTGACTTGTAGCTCTGTGGTCTTGCACTACTGTCATAGTGATTTCACTTTAAGAATCTCGTTTTTATTAAAGCTGAAAACAAGCAAAATACACAGACATCACACACATACCTTATGCATGCGCATACACACACTCATACATGCACACATTTCCATAATACACACTCACCCACATACATGCATAACCATACATACGAACAGATACATACACATATTCGTACATATGCGCAACTCCAACATACCAACATAAACTTCCCCAACACACACACACACACACACACACACACAAAGATAATACCTGTACCTGTTTGAGCATGAACTAACCAGCATATTTAAGGTAATGGTTTATGACTATCTGGTTCTTTGCCATCAGGTTAATGTTGACAGAGCTTGGAGTAGCAGTCATCTGGCATATATCCTGATCTCAGCTTTGCCATCTTAGAATGCAAACTTGTCTGATTAAAAGCTTGGTGCACTGTTTGACAGTAGGACAGCTCTAGAGGCATGGTCTAAACACTCAGGGAGAGGGCGCAGTGTGTTTACAGCTTCACCATTCCAGGCTCTTTACTCTTTTAATTGTAGTTTTCAATAATCGCCTACATGCACGCAACACAATTTGAATGTATTCACCTCCTCTTAGCCACTCTCCTCTCCTGCTGATGCCCCTCCATCTCTCTGACAAGTCCCCAATTCCCATTGCACTTGCTACAGAGTTGAGACTTCCTCCACATGGACAACACTCACCTTGATAACTTTTGCTCTTGGCAAAAAATGGATTCACAACCAGGCACAAAACACCTCCTGTCAGAGCAGGTACTGTTCAGTGTTCTGAAGACAGAGAAGAGCCAATGCCAAGTGGAAATGAACAGAGGAAATAAGCAGGAAAAGCAAGTGCCCTAGGTAAAAACTGATCACTTCCCATCCCTTGTCAGGGGTATTTCCCTCAATAGCTGGGTAAGAGAGATGCTGATGAAGAACACTGAGGTTTAGAGAGGCTAAGTGACTTGCTGAGGGCCACACAGATGGCATGTGGTGGAGTTTCTGCTCCACTGGCGGATCACAAAGCTAGCATCCAGATTCCTAGGTGACGGCCTCCATTCCCAAGTTGTCAAGAATGGTCAAATCAGCTTGCTTGGTGAGTACCTGTGCCCCAAGCAAGCCCCATGGGTGACTTGAGCAGGACAAAGGGCTTAGATCCTTTCTTTTCTGTAGCCTTTTCTCTCACTGACACCAAGCACAGGTCAACCCAGCGTCCTGAGCTGACATTCTCATGCATGTGCAGTGAGAGGGGAGCCGTTCTCTCAGCAGGAGTAGGGAAGTATATTAATTTCACAGAAGCACTCTCAGCAACCTGGAGGGGCCTCCGCCTGAATCATTTAATCTCATCTTTTGTCTGAGCTGAGAAAGGGCATTTTTTTCCCCTTTAAATATCATCTCCCCTCCTTTTCCCTTTTAATCAGTCTCTTTGTTGTAGGAGATCAGACCAGAAGGGGAGAAGGCAGCCGCCCACCAATCTTGGGAAATGATAAAGAGAACTGCCTAGCAGGAGGTGACCCAGCCTGGGGAACCCCTGAACCCTGAGGCCTAATCCCCTGTAATGACCTGTGTTAAGAGTCCTTGTGAAGAGATGAAAACAGGTTGGGCTTTGAGGGGCCATGTCCATCTTGCCCACGGATCATGAGAGCCTGGGTTGCCTTGTAATGACTAAGTAAGGAGAGGATACATTTTAGCCTCAGAGCAACTGCCTATCAGAAAATCAGAATAAAGAGGAAGAAGAGAAAGAAGAGGAAGAGGAGGGAAAGGAGGAGAAGGAGGAGGAAGAGGAGGAGGAGGAGGAGGAAGAAGGAGAAGGAGAAGGAGAAGGAGAAGGAGAAGGAGAAGGAGAAGGAGAAGGAGAAGGAGAAGGAGAAGGAGAAGGAGAAGAAGAAGAAGAAGAAGAAGAAGAAGAAGAAGAAGAAGAAGAAGAAGAAGAGGAGTTGATATTGGTGGTGGCAGATCCAGGAGTTTCAGGTTAGCCCCACCTCCCCAAGTGGTACCTCTTGCCCTCAACCTCATCCTTTGCAGGAAGTCACATGTACTAATGGGTAGACATCGAAGGACTTGTATGATCTGGAGACAGAATCAGAAATGAGCAAATTGTGGAAAAGTCAAAAAGTGATAAAATCGAAAAAGGGTGGCCATTGCAGAACAGGCAGTTATTTTAGGGGTTGGTGCATTGTCACACAGAAGGGGATTGGAACTCATACTTAACCTGTACAGAGATGGAGCTCCTTCAGTTTGTAGCGAGAACTCGGAGCAAATGTTTCAAGCCCAATATAGATGGTAGATCTACAAATGATTTTTGCGTAACCACCCGGCTCAAGTCTTTGAAGGCTATGAATTTCGGAGAAGGGAAGTGATTTGGGGACAGTTCAGAGGCGATATCAGAGTTCAGTGAAAAACACCACACTCTTGCTATTCAAATCAATCCCCCTCAGAAGAGGATTGGAACTAAAGCCCACCTTTCTTTCAGAAGCCGTATCTGCTGGGTGTGTAGACTGAGAGACTCGTGTACACGTTGAAAAGTGATCATATCTTCACTTAGGAGTGTTGCAACCATAATTCTAGATGGTATTTTCTTTAGAGTAGAAATGAAAAAAAAAAGCCCATCATTTTAAATCCAAAGAGCTGCCGTGCTGCATTGTTGTGCTTGCGTAAGGGTGATCTGGAGACTGCTGTTTCTGGAAACGGTAATGTGGGTGGGAAGAAAGCTCAAGTGACAGTGGAAGAAGCTGTCTGTTCTTAAGCTTTGGCCCACCCAAGTCATGTGTATGTATTTGTGTGTGTGTGTGTGCTCGCATGCGCACGTACACAAGGAGGTCAGAGGTCAACTTAGATCATTGTTTCTCAAGCACTGTTTTGGAAGAAGGGTCTCTCACTGACCTGGGACTTGCAACGTAGCCCCAGGACACACAATCCCCAGAAAAAGATGAAAATCAAAAACCAAAATATACACATAAAGGATGAATATGAACAAAAATGCCCAAACAAAGAAGTATGAAACAAATGGTTGACAAAATGAGTTTGCTTTGTGTTGGCCATCTACTCGTGGGTGTTACCTTCCCTGAAGTGTGGTTAATATAACCAGTGAAACTCCACTGGAGAAGATTAATTTTTTTTTGGTAAGTAAGTGTCAATTGCAGATTGCTTCTTGGTTAGGGGGTGGGAGTCCATGTCTACTTCCTCTTTGTTTTTCTGCTCCATGTGAACCATATTGTGGAACAAACTTCAAGTTAGCAATCCCCAGGAGAATCTGCATTTTCTGAGTCCATTTTTGATGAAAGGATTTCTGATAAACCTCTGACTTATATTGCCTCAAAGAGTCTTCATCAATGATTCCTTTATCCCTTCCATTGGACAAATGAAGAGATGGAAGCAGGCAGAAGTTGATTTCCTGAAGCTACACTTGTAAAGTGGTAGAGTCAAAATTTAGATGTTGGCAGTCTGACTCCAGAGGGCTAGCTCTTAACCACCGTGGTCTTCCCACTACAGCCGATTCCGACCTTTAGTTTCAGATGCGAACACAGAGGTGCAGAATGATGAAATTATTTGACCAAGCCACACAGCCAATGAATGGCAGAATCAAGATTGGATCCTGGGTCTTTTTTGACTCCAAACTATTTATCTTTTCATTGTACAAGGACTCCTACCTGCTATGGTCCTATAGGCAGCATGTGGCATGAGGGATCTGGTTTCAGCCACAGTTCATTTACCCTGCATTCATAGCTCACAGAGTTAAAAGTAACTTTCCCAGCGTACACAGCAGTTTGTGTGGGAGCCTCAGTTCCCACCCTTCCCCCTCCTGTTGGCCACTAGCCTAAAAAGAACATTCGTCCCCCACTCTTCCTCTTGGTAAATCCCACTCATCAGTCAGATCTTAACCCAAATGTTGCTTCCTTGGGGGGACTATCACTGATTCTCCAAACGGGCTTAATGTCCCTCTGTCAAGATTTATGGACCATCCTTTAATTTCCTTTTTCTTTTTTTTTTACTCTTAAATGATGATCTATTTGTGTGATTATTATTATTAATGTCTGTGTTCTCTCAGTTGTCCACACTGTGAGGCCAGATGCCACGTCAGTGATATTCATTAGCTGTCTGCACAAGTGCTTAGAGTACAGTGCAGACTTTAAAATGATAGTTCCTAGTCATGGTAAGTACATATGCATGCATTTAAAAATGATAGCTGCATATGCATATACAGTGCATATATTATGTATAACATAGGCATTATATCCAGCTCTTTCCTTGTGATTAATGCATCAATCACAGCATGTCAATTAGCAGCATGATTTCTTGCAGCTCCCTGCTTACTTATTCTTGGCAGACCTTGCCAATCAATCACTGTGCTCTCTTCTGCTGAGACCCAAGGGAGCCTCAAAAACCTTCTCAAGGCATTGACTTGGCTTGGCCAAATAAATGAAATTTGGATATCCCAAGTGAGGAAACTTTCCCACTTATTATGTAGGGCTATAGTTTTCTGAAATTAAAATCATCTGAGGAACTAAAATGAAAGTGGTTCCTGGTGCCCTTTTCCAGAGACTCTGGTTAACTATGGTTCTGATACTGTAACAACTATGGGTTATTTGTCTACTTTGACTGTGTGTCTACTTTGATCAGTTCTTATCCAATTGTCATTCTTCCTAGTGCCGTGCAAGTCCTCTTCTGTTTTTTTTTATTACATGTTATGTGTAATTATTCTACCAAGGCAGAGTGGGGTACTGAGGCGACAGAAATCATAAGAAGATTGAACTGGACCCTAGTAGTTTGCTCTCATACAATCATGAAGACAGGCAGTCATGAAGAACTCTTAGAAGAAATAGATTGTTATGAATTATTTTGTGGATGTGTAGAAGTACAATAGGGAGCACTGATTGCATCAGAGGAAGGAATCAACTCTATTTGTGAAGATCTGGAAAATCTTTGTGGGTGATGTTGGAATTGAACTAAGCTTCAAGCAACTGGTAGCTGAAGGTTTGAATAGAGCTAATCTCAGGCAACTGTGATGATCTCACATTGTGGAAGAATGAATGGCAAAAGTGCTGGAGAGCCCATGCAGTGAGGGAAAGGCTCAATTTTTATTCAGAAAATAAACATTGGTAAGAGGAAGGAAGATGTATTGAAGAAAGACGGTCAAGATGAGAGGTTTGATGTTAGTCTGTGGATATGAGATTTTGAAGGTGTATTAATTATGTTTCTGTTGCTGTGATAAAATAACATGAGCTGAAGCCATTTGGAGAAGAGTTTATTTTGGCTTACAGGTCCAGAGGGTTAGATGTCTGGTGTGGCAGTAGGGACAGGAAGCTAAGGGATCACAGTCCAACAGTGCACAGGAAGCAAAGGGAAGCTCTACACCCACAAAGCCTATCCCTGGGATTTATTTCCTTCATTACGCCATCACCTTGTAAAGTTTCCATAACCTCCTCAAACAGTGCCATAGGCTGCGGACCAAGTTTTAAACTAAGAGTCCCTTGGGGACATTCTCATTCAAACCACAACAGAGGGTTAAATGATTTGAATATGAATAAGAGGAAGAATAGAATTTAGCAATAGAGAATGAGTATTGAATGTATCTACAAGAGAAACCTGTGAAAACTGCGTACTTGTTATGTGCTGCTTAGAAAACCACTGTTTCTTATATTCATAATCTGGCCCAGGACCTTTGATAAATATTTTACATATAGCTTCTCATTTGTCCTCGAACAGTTAGTTCTAACAAGTGCTCCCTTGGCTATTTTCATCTTTATGGAGGAGGGTGCTGAAGATAGAATTGATTAAATCACTTTCCCATGGTTACAAAGCAGTAAGGGTCAGGATCAGATGCAACACACAAGTTCAACCCTGAAGCACAAATGTGGATCTGTTATGCTCGTGGCTTAGTTACTAGTCTATTGTAATTCTCAACCAGTGTGATGTTGTGTCCCCCATCCAGGGAGATTAGACAATTCCCATAAATGGCTTTGGTAGGACACGGATGTTGCTACTGGTATTTAGTAGACAGAGTCAGGAACACTGCTTAATTAATATCTTACAGTGTATAGAGCAGTCTACTTTGACCATTTCAATAAGAAAAAAATTATCTGGTTCAAAATGTCAATAGCGCTGAGCTGAAACCTTTGTTCTCTGTCACGGTGCTCAGAGCCTGGCACAGAACAAGCTTAATCTACGTGTTTGCTGATTTAAGTAAAACTATCAAATGTGCATCCATCCATAGGCACATCCCTGAGAATTGAAACACACAGGGGTAAAGGTCTTTACAAATATCTCCACTTACATCCTGACACTCTTCCTACCACAGAAACATCAGTGTGTGCTTTCTTTGTTTCTTGCCATCTGTAGCTTTGGGGTCTTTCCTTTCATTTCTTCTTTTTTTACATCTTATCTCCTGTAATTATACTATCTCCTGGCTTGGCCAGCATCCCATGGGTAGGAATTTTATGTTAAATCCTCCAGTTGCTGAACTGACTTAGAAAGATTTGGGGTGTTGGAGTGTTTTCCTTTCTTGTTGCTACCCCATCCTGTTGGAATTCCATTGCATCATTCCCCTGCTCTCCTAGCATGATTACATGGTACAGGCTGGCAGCGAGCTCAGCATGTACTTTGAACAATGAGCTTCCTTGCTCTGGCCCACCAAAGAGAACTCCGCAAACAGTCAGATCCATGTCAAAGCCTACTGAATGAAGTGGTTATGGCTGAGATCTCAGGTTCCTGTCCAGAAGATTATATATTTCTGAACTTGGATATGGGGGCTCAGAAAGGCCTATCCCCTGCTGTAAACAGAATGGACTTTGTAAATCTGACCTGATTACATTACCTTATATCAGATTCCCAGTTGACAGCTGTTGCTGAGCCTCCTTCCACCCCCAGCCTCTGTTACGCTCTTAGATTTTTAAATTAAAAAATATTAATGATAGCTACTTAAGAGATTTTCTCATTTCCCCAATTGCTAAATCCCCCCATTTCTAGCCCATAATTGCCTATGGTGCAGCTGCCATTAATAGCGGAAAGAGGAACACCTACTTGCAAGGTCTATTTTAGCAAGGGAGACATCTTTAGCAAAGAGCCGTGGAAAAGGTTCTCAACTGGATTCACCTTATGATGAAAAACAAATTACTGTCTCCAGTGTTTGAGTCAGCCAGATTCTCCATACACGAAGGAGTATCTCAAAGAGAACAGAACACCCTGAAAATATTCTCATATTTGGATTTTTATTTCCATTTGATTTTCCCAATCTTTTGAGATGTTATACATCACCATGCTTTAATATTCACTGGCTTGCTAAGGCAAGTGCGGCCACCATTTGGAGTTGAGGATCGCTTAGGACTGGCTCCCACCAGGGCTCCAGATAGGATTTTACTTTATTAGTAAGCATCCTTTAGAATACTTGACAGTAATCATTAGGGTGCACACTATTACAAACAAGAAGAAAACAAAGATTTCAGAGACCAAGCTTCATTCTCAAGGTTCTCACCACATATAGCCGCCCTCCCCCGCCCTCTATTTCTTCCAGACTTCACAGGAAGTCTCATCTTTTGCTTCTAAAAGACAGTTCCTGACTTACTGAGGTTATGACATGTCATTTCAACCTGTTAATTATGTAGAATTTACAGTGCATTTAGTAGGAAACAATTTTGCTCTTTTTCTTGAGCCACTAACCTAATGTATACTATCTACTTCATTCCTCCCTCCTTCCTTCCTGTTTTTCTACTTTTCATTCTTCCGTTTATACAGTGCTGGGGATTGAACCCGTAGCCTTGTGCTTGCCTGCCAATTGCTTTATCATTGAGCTGTACCTATTAAATTAACTCATTAACAGATCCCTAACAGTATCTTCATCTTGCAGTGGAGATATAGACATTCAGCATTAGCATAGATGGAGAAGAATTTGTGTTTTTCTTCCCTTTTTCTGTTTTCTACTTATTTCTTATTATTTTTGACTAAAAGAAACTTCTTTCTTGATAAGAATGGAGCATCACCCTGCAGTGTGATCACACTTGAGGCACTCTCTGCTAGCACATTTTAGATGCAGCTATTTAACTTGTGATATAAATTACTCTGTGGTTTTAAAATACATATGCACCCTATATAATTTTTTTTTATCATTAATCAAGTACATTGCCCTGAGAATGAATATAGCAAATGATGAGCTATTATCTTTTCAAACAAAGTGACATATTTTGAGCACTTCCTGCTAATGAGGCTCTCAGCATCCTAGGTCATGACCCCCGGTTTGTAATGACAGACACACGAAGAAATTGCTATTGTCATCTAATGTAGCAGAAGGAAGCATTGGTTCAGCAGCCCCAGTGAGTTAGAGAGCATGCAATGTGCATTCTGTTTATACACACACACACACACACACACACACGCACACGCACATGCACATGAGTATGCACATGCACACAAAGACCACATTTTTATCCTCCTTAGAAAATACCAAGGATTCTTGGACCTTCTGTGGAGAGAAGAGTGAGATGTGAGATATCCCTTTGCTCCCAGAGGCTCTTCTGTTTTGTGGCCGGCGCTTCAGCAGCTGTGGGACATCTTCCCACAGAGCCAGGCATAGAGATGGCTAACGCTCCACACATAATGGGCTTATTTGCAGATGAAGTTTCAGTTTGTATCTCACATCCGTTCTGAGAAAAGCAGAGCTTTGCGTTGCCTTTTAATTCTTCCTCTGTCCACGTTCATGTTCATGATACAAAATCTGAATTTGTAACAACACCGGACAATCTATGCTCCAGGGATCCCATCTTTCATAAATTCCCATTAACAACACAATTTTCTACTTTCGCACAAACAGGACAAACTCCTCGAATTTAGCTGACTGCAGAAATTCTGTGGCTTTTGCTGCCTACAACTATCTTCTAAATGAATTTGATCCTGTTTTCTGTGCACAGTTCTGATCGTCTCAACTTTTATTCCCTCCTGCACTGTTGCATCAAGCGAGGGGAGGTGTTCTAAGCCAGGCATGGTTTGGTTTCTTTATGCATACAATTTGCATGTAATCCTAATAACATCTTTGGAGGTAGAAAGCATTCGCACATTCATCTTCAGATAGAAACTGAGGCACCACGAATTTGAAATTTTGTTTTACACGCAATCGGTTTCAGAGGTCAGACTTCAGCCCTGGCTGCCTGACTTGCAGAGCCCTGGGCTGTGATAGTCACATTTGATGCTTTGGGATGAGGGCAGGATCCTCCCAACGGCTTCCCTGGATTTGTTCTTGACTTTCTAAGAAGTCTTCCATCCTGCAGTCTGCTCACAGTTATTCTGTATGCAACACACACCTGATCCTGTACCACTTTGTTTATAGCACTGGGGATTACACCCAAGGTGTAATTGGGTAAGCTGGACAAGCAATCTTCCACTAAGTTCCCTTGTAAGCACTTTCTTAGACTGTACTTTTAGATCTCTGGATTTCCTCATCAAATACAAATGTGAGTTCGTAACCTCTGACCTCTTTCTTCCTATTTCCTCCTCTTTCCTCTGCTCGAACAGTAGATTTTTAGGTGTTTTATAGTAACAGCAAAAAGGTGTCTATAACAGGTAACGGGTAAGATAAGTTTGACCACTGTAATGATTTTGCCTTGTATATGCATATCAAACAGTATATTGTGTACCCATTGTGTACCCTAAATATGTGCAATAAAATGTTCTGATTATATCACCCTGGTCCCAGTTCCTTATCCATGAATATGAACTCTACATTCTTTATTTTCAAACACCGACATAGTCAACTTCTCACCTCATTTTTCTGTGGTGGTTCTTGTCCTATGTGCTGTTGGCATCCCTGACATCTGATTGTGTAGTGAATATGCCCCCTGGATTGCTCAGATAACTCTCCTTCTTTCCCTTGGTTCCACTGAACACTGTCAATGGCTCTCCCCTAACCTTGGATGCCAATGGTCCTTTTCTCTTTCTTTTATTCAGACCTTCTTCATCCTTCCTTTCCATATGTATTGTGGATTTCTTTTCCTATACATTTTGGGGGTCCACCACCAACTTCCAATTCATAAACTCTTCCATAGTTAAGGAAAACTATGGTGTAAATCAATGCTGCTAAGGATTCCTGCCAAATCTTACCCTTAAACTCCATGCTAGTTTTCATATTGTTGTAGGTCTGTGTGTAGGTGTGTGTGTGCAGGGATGCATGCCCATGTGGGTGTGTATGGAGGTTGGGGAAAGGGGTCAGATGACCTCCTCAGTTGCCCCTGCCTTAATCCTTTGAGATGGGGTATCTCACTGAACCTGGAGCGAGGCTGGTGGCTAGTTAGCCCCAGTGACTCTCATGTCTCTACTTCCCCAGCACGAGGGATAAGGTGTGTGTGGCCATGCTTGGCTTTTTACATGGGCACTGGGGGTTAAAACTCAGATCTCCATGCTGTGATAACAAGCATTCTTACCTACTGAATTGTCTCTCCAGGAATACTTTGATAGTCTTATATCCGTTTGACTTCTTGATGTCTCTTCTGGAAGTGTCTTCAAGAACTTGAACTCAGTGTGTTTAAAATGGTGCCCATTATCTGCTCTTGTAGGCTAATAACTTTCCATGTGCTTCCATAGTTAATGGACATTTCATTCACCGAGGATCCTGCATCACAAACCTCAAGGTCATCTCCAGAGTTTCTGCTTCATTCACCAGTTGGCTGGGTCCTGTCATGTCAGCCTTTCCCATGTCTTTCTAATAAACTCTGTTTCCTCTACTTCTATTATTTTTTGACCTGATTCAGACTCATATCATCAGTCACAGGAAATATTGCTGAAGCCATCTAAATGATTTACCTTCTGTCTCTGTCTCCATATTCCTTTCGATAGGAGGAACCAAGTCAGATAGTCCATGGAGTGTGACTCATTTATCTGAGAGTTTGGCACTCTGCTGCAGTGGAACTGAGGTTGCCATGCTCTTGGGGTCTTGTGGGTGTAAATTCTCCTGACCTAGACTGAGCTGCTGTAATGAGGCCCAGCACAGCTGCTGTGCTGTGAGCGACAACGGAAGGAAAACCATTATCGTCTGTAGCCTCCGATGCCTTTCCTAACAGCCACTGCCAGAATGCAGAACACTATAAGTCAGGTGTAATTCAAACCTTCTCACATATTTTGAAAACCAACACATTCATTTGAAATTGATCTTTGAGGTCATAGTGGATCTGTAAACAAAAATCTATAACTTCCTAACAGGACCCACCTTCTCTTTGGACGCCCATTCCTTATGTGTGCAACGTTGGGTTGGATTATAACTCACATGCCTTGCTCTGCCCAGCAGATTCATGCAGGGTAAAATGAAATTTTTACTGGAAATTAATTAATTAATTAAGACAGGGTCTCAGTATGTAAGCTCTGGCTGTCTGGGGACTCACTGTATAGACCAGGCTGGGCCTCAAGCTCACAGAAGTCTGACAGCCTACCGCTGCCTCCTGAGTGCTGGGATTAAAGTCCCACACCACTGTGCCCAGCTGGGACTTTAAATCCTAGGGACCAGGAAGTGGTAGCATATGCCTTTAATTCCAGCACTTAAGAGGCACAGGCAGGTGAGTTTAAGGCCAGCCTGCTCTACAGAGTGAGCTCTAGGACAGCCAAGGTTACACGCAGAAACCGTATCTTGAAAAAAAAGGAAGAAGGGGCTGGCTGGAGGGTAAAGGCGCTTACTGCTAAGCTTGATAAGTAAGGCTAGATCCTTGGAACCCATACTTCTGTTGTGGTGCATGCATGTGCACACACACACACACACACACACACTCACACACTAAATAAATGAAGCATAAAATGGGAGGGAAACTGTAATGGTTCGTGTTAATTATCAATTGATTCTGTAGTCACTTAGGAGCCAAGTTCCCAGATACACCTGTGGGGAGTTGTCTAGATTAGGCTAGCTCCTTGGCAAGTTTGTGAGCAGTTTACTTGATTAGCTTCACGGCTGGGGTCTTGGACTCCATAAAAAGGAAGTGTGATGAGCCCCAGTATTCGTTACTTTCTGCTTCTTCACTGAGAACTCGATGGTCCCTGCTGCTTTGATCTCCTGCGCTGTGACCTTCTTGCCATGACGGACTATAACTGTGAGTCAATCGAAGACATTGCTTCTTTAACTTGCTCTTCTCAAGTCTTTTTTAATCACAGCCATAGCTGTTACTTAGTAACTAAAGTTAACAGGCTCACTGCCCACCACCGTGATACCTGAATACAGCGGGTTAGTAGACTTCGCATGCAGATCTTCCATGACTCCTGTCCTGACATCTGGAAAGTCCCCAGCCTTCTGTCTATTGTATGAAGCACTTAAGTATCATACCAATGCATCCTTCCTTCATGGCTTTTCCTCTCTTCTGACCTTTTCTTTCCCCTCATGTTCTTTTGCTTATGTTTGTCAATACATATTTCTGTTTCTACAACCACAGGACCTCAGCAGAAGCAGATGAATGAAAATGAAAGGGCTTTGCTTGAGAGATGGGAGAACTGGTCTATCAGTCCCTTGCCCCGGATCATACAGCTAGATAGTGGCAGAATATGTGCCCAAAGGATCCTCCATCACTTCTTGTCTAGTGCCCTATATAGCAGCATAGTTCAAGATATGTCACTCGCCTGGAATCCTGTCCTGTGAACACTTGCTTTCACGACTTGTTTTCCTGTGTAATTTTGGGGTGGGGAATTTGTCTCTTTCAGACTCAGTTCTCTCACTCATAAAATGAGTACTTACACTGTGGGTCTACTGAACATTGGAATATAGTGTTTGGCTGGAGAGAAATAGATGCTAGTAATACCTTCTTTTTATTATGTCTGTTATTACATCTACAACACCTACTGGGTATTTAGGAATATCGTTTTAAATTGCTTATGATTTCCAACACAGTCAGAGAATACCATAATTGTGTTAGCTGAGTTTTTGCATAGTCAAGGAAGTTTTATTTAGATGTCCAGTGTGCCTCATCAAAAGTTATCAGGGAGGGTGCTCTTGGCTTGGTAGTGGATACGTTTATTCTCTTTTCCTTATGGAAAAAAAAAGTCATTAAGAAGAATGTTATTTCCTTTCTTTTTCTCTTACCAACGAAAAGGACATCAAAGTCCAGTGTTTGACAAGAGAGCCTGTTGGTTCCATTCAGGGGTACATTATGAATTGTTCAATGGTGTGTGTGTGGGGGGAGGGGAACAATTTATTACATTTTGTTTATGTAGCACCTCCTGAGGGGCTGTTTCTAAGTGGTTCACAAAAGTCTTGTTCTCGCTGGGACACACTTGTACTCCAGGGTTCCCAGGGATGGAAGATCTTGTGTGCAAATAAAATAAACTCAGCCTGAAGGCCAGTAATTTAGATTAATAAAGAGCTATGTTTGTATAACTGTGTTAACAGAATTCTACATGGCAAGTCAAATCCAATTTTCTCAGGCTATACAACCATTTCTAAACAGGACTTGGCCAAGAATGTCTAGTTTGCAAGTTCACAAAACGAAGAGCAAAGATGTTTTTCATAGTCTTTAGACCCGCAAGATTCTATTTTTGTGGTTCTAGTTTCTCAGGAGATCACAGTGCAATTGAAGCAGCTTGAGTATGGTGATTCTCTATGTGCAAAAGTCTATTCATGTCCCTGGACACATCTGTGCTGGTTCATTTTATCTCAGCTGGATACAAGCTAGAGTCATCTGGGATCCTCCATTGAAAAAAATTCTCCTAGTAGATTGCTTTGTGGTGAATTTTCTTGACTGGTGATTGACATGGGAGGGCCCAGTACCCTACACACCTCCCCACATTACTATACAAGAAAGCAGGCTGAGCTTGCCATGGGAAGCAAGCCAGTACTCTTTCAAGCTTCTGCTTCAGTCTCTGCCTCCAGGCACCAGACATGACTTTCCTCAGTGACAATCTCTAATGTGTATCTGTAAATTAAATGAGCAAACTCTTTCCTCCCTATGTTGCTTTTTTTTCATGGTGTTTGATCATAAAAATAGAAACCCTAACTAAGTCAATATCCATTCATCCTCCTGTCTCCCCATCGTCCGTCCACTCATGCACTCATTAAAAGTTATCTCCTGGCCATCATGGGCCTGACCTAGGCCCTCTGCATATATGTTAAGGTTGTATAGCGTGGTCTTCTTGTGGGGAACAGGGACTGTCTCTGACTCTTCTGCCCGATTTTGGGACCCTTTCCCTCACACTGGTTGCTTTGTTCAGCCTTAATAGGAGGGGAGGAAACTAGTCTTACTGCAACTTGATATGGCATGTTTGGTTGATACACATGGGAGGCCTGTCCTTTTTAAAAGAGAAATTGAGGAGGAGTGGATATATAGGAGTCAGATACGTAAATGGTGGGAGAGGGGCTGGGAAGATGGAGGGGAAACTAGTTGGGATGTAAAACAACAACAACAACAACGACAATGACAATGACAACGACAACAACAGCATCTCCTGGGCACATGATGACACTGGAATTCTAGATCTTTTGCTTTTGACTTCTCCAGTAAGAGAACTAAACAAGGAGAAAAACAAAACAAAAAACAAATATACAAAAAACAACCCAGAAGTTGAGAGATTCCTCATTGAAAATGCCCAGGAGCTTGTATGTTCACATTCCCAATAGACATGTAAGATGAGTGCCATTTGATTTTGTCCTCTTTTTCTTGTGAAAGCACAGAGGTCTGGAACAGTTGTAGCTTTGGAGAGCTGTACAACTTGCTCAATGGAACACAAACACACATCTATGAGCTATGTAGTATGCACTTGGTATGGCTTGAGATTTTCATGTTCACAATTTTACTGTACTGGGCACAACACTGAACAGAAATTTGTGTGTTTACATGTGTGTATTTATATGTGTGTGTGTGCATATGTATGTGTGTGTGTATGTGTGTGTTTGTGTGTATACATTTGATGCAAACAAATGAGAAACGAGGCCACTGAGAAGTTATGGACTTGTTTAAGTCATGGGTAGGAAGTGAAGCCTCTGGTCTTCCTATGGTCTCATGCTGTCTCCCCAGAGAACACACAGGGTCAAAGCTGTCACCTACTGCTAACCCTGGCTCAGAGAGAGGCACCCTGGCTTTCTTCCCCTTTTCTTTCAAAGTTTCAATGAGAAGGGTCAGAAAGGAAAACCACAGCAATGACATAAATAGCAGAGGAAGGTCGAGGGTCGAAGAAGGGTCTGGGGAGTAAATGGTGGTTTGAAGATAACGCTTTGGACCAGGGCTGGGAACCTGGGAAACACAGGCCTCCCAAAGACCGCCTTTTCCGTTGACATTTCTGGAATGGTTGTGGGCCAGCTTTTCTCTCTTCTCTCATCCCTGTCTCAGCAATGGCAGAGTCTTGTCATCTTTTGATGGACTCTCTGGGAAACTGTTCTCTCTCTGTTGGCTCTGATGCTCGTTCTCATTATTTCCAGCCTTTTCTGGATACACACTGCACTTGAGTGTGACTACCATCTCATTATAAGTGATCCCAGATCTAGACCTCCAGCCTGTGTCTGCCCCTGACACACCATCTGTCCCTCTCATGAAGGTGCCCAGTGCCACTATCTGAATCTCTCTGGGGAAGCCCCTCCCCAAAGCAGTTGACTGTCTTATCTCATAGTCTCTCTTGTTTCTGAGTGCATGGGTACCTAATATTCTATGTGCCAGTTTAAAAGCAGAAAAATGAGATTCTAACCCTCAGCTAACTCCCAGCCTACAATGCTATGTTGTGTGTGTGTTCGTAAGTTAGGCATCAGGCATTGAAGAGAATGCCTTAATACTGTGGAATTGGTGTTATGATAGAGGTGAAGTTGGGATACTTGGAAGAAGCATGAATGGTGATTGGCATGCTTCCCAGAGGAGACAGATCAACCACTTTTTCTCATATCCCCTTAAACTCCAGCCTCCGACAAACCCTTCTTCATACCCAGGAGCCTCTTGCCACCCCTTTCCCCACATGAATTTCATCATCTCTTATGTCCTCATGTTTCAATTCAAATACTACCTTCTTGAAGCCTACCCCACGGCCTTCAGGTAAAACCATTTTGCTCCTGCAGGTTTCTACTTGCAAAATGCTGATTTTTCAACCATAGCTTAGCATTCCTTTGCTTACTGGTTGTGGTAGGGGAAGCACAGTTACTGGCATGGGTTGGTTCATGGTGGAAGGACTTACAGCTTGTCCCATGGCACTGACTGGGATGCCAAGACCTCAGGCTGAAATCAGGGTTGGGCAATAACTCTGAAGGTCTGCCTTTTACAATCTACCTCTACTAGCTAGGGCCTATGCTTTGAAGGTTTCATCACATCTCCAGACCAGTGAAGGCCCAAGTATGCAGACATGTCTGGGGATTCTAGCACAACAGTTCTCAATCTGTGGGTTATAACCCCCACAGGCGTCCCATACCAGATAACCTGCCTATTAGACATTTACATTATAATTCATAGCAGTAGCAAAATTACCGTTGTGAAGTAGCAACAAAAACAATTTTATGGTTGGGGGGTGGGGTTCACCACAACATGAGGACATGAGGAACTGTATTAAAAGTTCTCAGAATTAGGAAGGTTGAAAACTACTGGGCAAATACCGCTGGTGCACTCTGATTGAACCATACACAATGCTACTTTATGCTGTTGTACATTTAGGCCATTTTTACTGTTGACATAAAGATGGAGGGTCTACAGCCAAGAGGTTATCAAAGCCACCCAGATTATGTGTGGAGAGCTGGAGTTTGGAAAGGGCTTCATCCTTCGTCCAATGCCCCAGTGTTTTCGGGACACTGTTCATTTTCATGTTTGTTAAAAGCTGAAACATGTATCCGGGTAAAGATCCAAACATTACATCATCTGAAATTGCTCAGTGACATTTCATTCCAAGTCTTCAAAACCCTTTGACTGTCCTAGGGAAGGGAATCTCAAGCCTACAAAACACAAGTGTGCTGTTCTATATTTTGCATGCTTAAAGAAACAGATTCCTGCGGAACAAGGCTGAGTCTTCAGCTGTCTCTGATAGGACAGTGTGTTGGTTTGGATGACACTAATCCGTTAGTGTCCAGGGGCTGTCAGCTCCCCAACAGGCTCTATCTGTCTGTAGCCACCATCAATAAAGCCCTTTAAGCAAATCTGTACATTTGGGGGCAGGCTGTCGAGGCACGTGCCATGGAGCACCCCTGTCCCAATAATCAAACTCTTGTAAGCTGTGCTGAATGAGAGTCTTTCTCTGGGGACCAGTATATGTTTGTTTGTTGGCACGATCCTAATGACTTAAAGAAAATGCCGGAAACCAGTCCCGCACTCTTTTCTGAAAGGAACATTGGCCCTTTGTTCAAGCCATGCATTTGCAGAGCGGCTTCTGAGTTAAGTCCTTGGAATTCCTCATGGTTTATGTGTCTTTGTAAGCTCCCGGTATTGAAGAAGCAAGGTCTTTCTTTTGCTTTTTTCCTCCCCTCCCCAATGAATTCAACATTGTATTGAACACACCCTGACTCAATTTTGATAAAGCCAACAACTTACAAAGCCAACTTGGGTGGAAAAAAGTGGAAATATGAGTAGAATTTGATATTGTTGGAGGCTGTTTGGCTTTAAAAAGGTTAAGAATGTGGTTATTTAGTCTGCAGTTTCAGGCCCAACAGTTTTTCTTACATTCTCTTTGTTCAGGAATAGTATCGTGTTTGTTACAGTAACTTCAATGCCACTGAGAAGTATGATGTTTAAAAAATATTTTCCATGGCACCTACACACAGTCTACGTTTTGATTCTCTCCTCCAATAAGCCCACTGGCCAAATTTGAGGGTGGCTTAGAAAGGTGGGGTTTATGGAGAGTGGTCTGACTCTCAAAACTGTCTCTCCCCTTGTCTTTCTGAACCTCCCTCTCCCCCTGCACAAAGTATGAATCATAAAGCAGTCTGTCCTGTGTGATTGTGGTAAGCATTCAGTAAGGTGTATTGCCAGCAGAATCCCGGTCCAGGTATTCCACAAGCATCTGTTCCCTCTTTTCTCTGCCTTTAGTTCCCGGATAGATAAACACCCGGGATGGCTAAGAGGTGGACACATAAACTGAATTAAGGCTGGTGTATAATAAATCATCACACCACACGTGGCTTAGACAACTGACATTTCTAATACTGCAGGCTGGAAATCCAAGACCAAGGCATTAGCAAGGTTGCTGTTGCTATTTTTGCTATATATATATATATATATATATATATATATATATATATATATGTATATATATATTCAAAATTAAAATATATTAAATATATAAAATATAATAATAAATATATTAAAATATATAAAATATATATTTAAAATTTAAATATGTATATATATATATATTTAAAATGTTTGTATGTATTTATTTGTATGTGTATACCTGCTTGTCTGTATATGTACCATGTGCCTGCAGGTCACATATTGGCCAGAAGAGGGCGCCAGAACCTCTGGAACTGGAGGTACAGTTGGTTACCAGCTAGCTGAATGATACGGGTCCTGGAAACCCAAACTTAGTATTCGGCAAGAACAGCTATCACTCTTGACCACTGAGCCTCTTCTTTAGTCTCTAGTGTCATCTTTTTATAAATGGCCTGTCTATGGCTTGCAGATAACCCCATGTTTTCCCTCTGGGTATGTTTTGAGTCCTTTTTTTTTTTTTAATGAAGTCATAGGTATACTAGATTGAAGACCATCCTACTGATTGATGTTTTAGCTTAGTAACCTTGTTAAAGATCTTCTCAAGACACATTCACATTCTGGGGTCCTGGGAAAAGGACTTAGGCATATGAGTCTGGTTGGAGTAGGAGAAGGACACACGTAGATCTTGGAGGATGTTAGTAGAGGCCTGAAAGAATCTGTACACCACAAATCAATGTGCTGTACATTATCAATCACTCTCTTCTCTCCACACTTCTCAGTGGACGGCTTGCAAGGAGGTATTTAACTCTTCCCAGGGTTTTGATTTGGCTTAAGTTGTGTCCCCACTTTTACGGCCTTGATGGGACTGAAAGTCCCTTGAGACTATGTGATGGTGAATCTCAGTTGCCAACTTGATCATATCTAGAGTCACCAGGGAGATGGGCCTCTTCGTACCTGTGTGGTTATTTTTTTCCCCCGATGACATCAATAGAGGTGTGAAGACCTGGTCACTTGGTAGCATTGGTAGTGTCATACCCCAGACCAACTGTTCCTGGGATTACAGTTCTGATATTGGAAAGTAAGAATGGGCTATAAATGTGGGCAGCTGCTGAGTATAAGAAACTCAGAGATCTCAGTGTGTTGCATAGTTTTACATGTTTTCCATAGAATGGGGTTGTGGCAGAGATTGATGGAACCTAGAACTAAACGTCCTCCTTCCATACTTGCAGTATGAGCAGAGGTAGCTATCTGCTGGAATCTGTATCTTCCCAAGCCTGTTGTATCTATAGGATTCATGGGTCATGTCCTTTAAAGCAAAGGGAGTAAAGAATGGATATGAATAATATCGCCTCTTGACTAATGGTGGTAGTGGTGATGGTGGTGGTGTGTGGGTGTATGTTTGTGTGTAGGTCAGAGGACAACTGTGAGTATCATTCCTCAGGTGACTTTTCATCTCAGGTCTCTTAGTAACCCAGAACTCACCAAGTAGGCCAGACTGATCAGCTAGTGAACCCTAGGAATCCACTTGTTTCTGATTCCCCAACTCTGGGATTATGGTACACACTACCATTCTTGGCTCTCTTTCCCCCCCTCCCCCCCTTAATTTACATTCTGAGGATTAAATAGATGTCTTTGTGTTTGCAAGGCAAGCACTTTACTAACTGAGCTGTCTCTCAGCCACTGGATCACATTTTTAAAGAAATAGCTTCTTTCAAAAAGTCACTTCTTTCCTTAGTCTCTAGTTGAAGGAGAGAAGGGATAGTAAAGGCCTAAGCATTGGCAAAACCACCAGACAGGAGAAGCATGGGCTCTTGAGTCACCATGTGGGAGACAGCCACCATCATTTACTCTGATGTGAAATTCCACACTGCAGATGCTTGGCATCTGCTACTTGTAGCTGTTAGTGTTCTTCTAAGAGACATGGACACACTATTTCCTAAAAGGACCACAGTGGTCAAGTCGTAATAGCACATGGCGCTGACCATGAGCTGTGAGGTTGAGGAGGCAGCAGGCAGTGATGGGATCTGTGGTGAGCTGGATGGTGTCTGTCCTGCACAGGGAGGGGAGCTCCAGTCTCCTCCATCATTGCCTTATATATAGGCTCAGGATACTCAGGGCTCCAATTTTAAAATCCTTAATGGTTTAAACTTATGTGTCAAATAAAACACATCAGTGTCATTGGTCCATCTTGCTGACAACATTCACCGATAACTGTCAACTAGGCCTCTCTTGGTCTCTCATCATCCCCAGTCTCTGCACATGAGGAAGCTGTGTGGGTTTCTGGAACACGACACTCTTCTTAGGGAGCATAAAATTCTTATTATATGACTAATGGGAGCTGACAATAACTGCTTTGGGCCACCAGGGTGCTTGGTATGATAGTTTCTTCTATACCACTGAGCCTTCTACCAGGACTTTGATTGATAGCAGCAGCTGCTACAGAGCTGATGCAAAGGCTGGTACTATTCCCATAACTCTTCCTTTCTTTCATTTAATCATTCTGATACCCTAGGTGGTGATGTTGGCAACCCCATATTGCCAGGGGGATAGCAGATTATGAGAATTGGCTTAATGAAATCACGTGGCTCTTGAGCCTTTCTACCTGTGCCTGGGGGAACATCCTGGGTCTGCTTTACATTGTACAGTGAGGGCCAAGTTGAACATTATAGAAATGCTTAGGTATCGAATGGTATGGTTTAAAGGGACAAGGTCTGTTCACCTTACCATATCAGCATCATGACCAATTCCTTTTACTTCCAGAAGATTATCAGATGCTCAGTGCTGGGTGGAGGGACTTGGGACTGAAAAGGGAACACAGTCATTTCTCCCTATTTTCTTAGATGATGATGAAGGTATAGCTCCTAGTGTCCAGGCTGGAGTGAGTACATTTGTTATCTTCCCTGTGGCTTCTTCATGAATTAAGTGTCTTTTCTCGGAGGCTCTGTGCATCCCTGAAGCTGTCTGTGGCCCTACATAAAGCTGTGCTGTAATTTTGCAGCTAAATGGCCACAGGAAAATCACTTGTCTGTTTGTATACTGTTTCTTCTACTGCAGAGTGAGCCAGAAGAATACTTACTGGGAGGTAAAGGTGGTGTTGGAGGAGGCAGAGACGACAGGGCTGCCAATATTAACCCAGTGGGGCCAGGGTTTCTAGAAGGATTTTGTAGGGGGACTTGAATGTGTGCCCACATGACGAGGAAAAAAAGTCTTCACAGTTGGCCATCTGCCAGCTCGCCCATGAATCTTTCCCCGAGCTACCAGGCTGAGGATGCGGGTCCATTTCTGATGCCCAGAGGCCGGCTTTGCAAAGAGAAACAGAACAACATCCTCTATTCACGGGCTGGCCGGCTGGCCTGCCAGTGCCCACGAGGGTTTTGGACTCAGAGAGCTATTGAAGGTAAGCCACAAAGACTCGCTCTCTCCCCTGCGGCCTGGAGTGAAGACAAGAGCCACCCAGCACAAGAAGAGGGTTGTTTGCATGAGCCGGCAGCCGGCAAATTCTGTCAAAGCAGCTGTAGGAGAAAAGTCATGAAAACACGCAGGAAAATCAAGCACCGTGGTGCGGGCAGGAGATAGAAGATAAGGAGGCCACAGAGGCACAGTGGGTCCTTCACTGGATGCTGGCAGCCACGCTCCTGCTTTTGTCTAGAGCCCCAGAGCCTGGATGATGGGGGCCTTTCTTATTTTGCTTCTTTTAAGCAAGGATTTGTGACAGAGGGAAAAGCATACATATTGTGTGAACAGTAGTTGTCAAATAAAAAACCTTTGGTGTTGAAAATACTGAAGTAGGGATTCAAATCGATGCTGTGTCCTCATGGCAAAGATGACAGTGTGGAGGTCCTTCCCTTGCTGTGTCCCTGGGGTCCTTGGCACCATTATCATTTGTACAAAATGGAAGTCAAGGCAGCTGTCACCGTGTCATGTGTCATGGCTTGGCCCTGGGTGATCCCTCACTCTCAGTATTCGCTGAACACTTCCCACATTCGCCTGGCATAGCTAAGGGCATCTGAGAGTCAGCATATCCGAAAATGGTTCTTTGTATCTGTGATCCATATGACCTGGAATCAGAAGTGTTTCTAGGTAAAGAATGAAAAGATGCTATCCATGTCTTAGTCAGGGCTTTATTGTTGTTATGAGACATCATGACCATTGCAACTCTTATAACAGAAAACATTTAATTGGGGCTGGCTTATAGGACAGGTTTAGTCCATTATCGTCATGGCAGGAAGCATGGCAACATGTAGGCAGACATGGTTCAGGAGAATAGCTAAGAGTTCTACTTCTGGATCCACAGACATTAGGAATGAAATGCCACACTGGGCATAGATTGAACTCCTGAGACTACAAAGTCCACCCCCTAGTGACACACCTCTTTCAACAAAGCTATACTTCCTAACCATACCACTCCCTATTGTCTGACATTCAAACACATGAGTCTATGATGGCCATTTTTATTCAAACCATCACAATGGTAGTAAAGAGAGAGGAAAGGGATCGGAGACTCTTCTTGACTCTGTACACATTATCCCACAGTTATTCACATACCTAACAGTCCATCTCAAAGGATTGGGAACAGGGTGGCAGATGACAATTGCAAATGGAGAAAGGAGTAGCTGGTTTTCAGTAAAGTCAGTGGAGGTGATGATGCTGTCTCTACCTTGGCCCTCCCTATGTTTCTGAGAGGATGCTGAGAGGGATTCTGGTGGAGGTTCATGTGTGTGGAGGTGATGGGAATGAAACCAGCTGAGTCTACTGTTTTACTGCAAGCATTTTCTCTCTTCTTCATCTCTTCCTCCCTTTTCCCCTCTCCACTCTTCTCCAGTGTTACCTAGGCTGTCCTCTGCCTCCTGCCCTTGAGTGATCTCCTGTTTTAGCCCCTTAAGTAGCTGGACTGAGAGGCATGAGCCATCTCACCCAGAATAGTAGTTAACTGAGGCGTGCGATATACCTATCACTGTAAACCTAGGTGACATCTTTTGACTGGAAAGAAATGTCTTGGCCTGGGCAGTCTGAAGCCAGAGGTGATGCTTGGGAGTAGGAGGGAATGAGGTTTAACACCTGGCAGCCACCACCACCAAATTGGATGTTGCTTCCTGTCCACGGAAAGTCCACAGTTTTCTGAGCATGCTTTTGGAGCAGAGGTGATGGAACAGGTGGACCAAGCTGGTTTGGAACTCACAATGTCCTTCCCCCCTTTATCATTTTAAAACATTTTCCCCTATAAAGAATAATGAAATCAGCATTGTAATCTCAACCTCTAGATTGACTGGATATTCTTTGACTTCAGTGAAAAAAAAAAGAGGTAGGAAAGACAAGGGCGAGGAAGGCAGCTTTGCATGAGTGGCAGCATGTAGTTCCATGTGGGAGGGGCCTAGGAGAGGTAGTGAGGGATGCCTGGAGAACCAATAAATCAGAATCCCTTCTTCAGTCTTTTTCCTTGTGCTATACTTGATACAAGTCAAATTGAACAATTTCTGGCTATTGTGAACATTGCTGCAATGAGCATGACTGAGTAAGTATCTTAATAGTAGGATGTAGATACTTTGGGGTATACCTGAGAGTGGTATAGCTAGATCTTGTGGTAGAACTATTTCTAGCTTTTTGAGGCCCTCATATGTTTATTTCCACAGTGGCTGCATCAGTTTGCACTCCCACCAGCAGTGAGTAAATGTTCCTCTTTCCCCACGGCCACCCTGGAATTTGTCAGTGTCTTTCTTTTAAACTATAGCCATTCTGTCTGGGATAGGATGAAATCTCAAAGTGGTTTTAATTGGCATTTCCCTGATGGCTAAGGATGTTGAATGTTTGTTTGACTATTTCTCAGCCACTTATATTTCTTTTGGGAACTCTCTGTTAACTTCCATGCGCCATCTTTATACTGAGTTGTTTTCTTGACGTTTAGTTTTTTATAGTTCTTTGTATATGCAGATGTTTAGCAGGAAAGATTTTTGTGATTCTGTAGGAAGAAATTTCCTAATTCTTCATGCTAGTATAGGTGTCCTTTGCTGTGCAAAAGCTTTTAAGTTTCATGATATCCCATTTGTCAACTGTTGGTATTAATGCCTGAACCAGTGAGTCCTGTTAAGAAAGTCTTCCTGTGTCTATCCATAAGTTCAAGTGTATTTCCTACTTTCTCCTCTATTGGCTTTGGGATAACAGGCCTTACATTGAGGTCATTGATCCATTTGGGTCAGTTTTTTTTTCCTTCAGAAGTGAGAGAAAGGGTGTGGCTCCTGTTAAGTTTAGCATGCTGTAGTGGATGGTCACATACATAAGAGTATAGAGGCAGTACTGGTAGAACTCAATGGACTTAAGTAAAAACATGACACAAATATAATACAACATGTGAAATTCTTAAAGAACTAATAAAAATTTTAATGCCCCTCAGAATAAAAGAGGATATCAAAAACTGAAAAAAAATTAGTTTTAAAGTATGTGTTTGTGGCTGGCATGCTTTTCAGAAGGGACCTGTTGACCCTGTGTTCTGATGGTCAACTTATGCATCTCTGTTCTCTGAAGGATGGATTGACTTGTGATAAATTCAATGCTATAAAATGATGGGCTCACACTTCTGAAGTTGAGTTATATAAAGACCACAGTCTTCTGTCTTCAGTGCTCTTTCTTGATGTCTGGGCTGCTTTCTAGACCCTTTTCAGGTAGAGCTCTGTTCCCAGTTTGCCATGAAGGTAAAGGGACAGAGGGTGTCACTGGTAAATGAGAGGTACCCCAGAAGAGAACCAATAGCACATCATCTCGATGAGAATCTTTCCTTCTGGTGATTGTGGTCTAGTTGGCAGCTGACTGCATAGACAAGCACCATGTAGCACCATGCACATGTACCTATTAAAATAGATTAAAAGTAACTTTCAAGGGAAAAGATGTAGCTATGTCTTTAAAAAAATAGCATGATTACCTTGAACAAAATTATGGATTTCAGATTAAAAACTGTGTATGTGTACTTTGATACTGCAATCACTTCTGCTCACTGTCCATGAAATTCTATATTCTCCTCCTGGTCCTCTTTGTTTTCAGTAATAGTCACTATTCTGTTTTCACGGTGCTTTACTATTTTTCTGTAAACTCCACAGGTGAGATCATTCACGTAATGCTTATCTTCCCAAGTCTGTCTCATTTTGCCTAACATGATGCTTGCCAGTTCCATCCATTTTCCTGTGAAGGACACGATTTTATTCTTCTTAAAAGATGACTGAAGCGCTGAAGGGGGTCAAGCAATAGCCTCAGATGATCTGGCTCATGCCCTACAATGTTTACTGAAACCTTAACCATCAATCAACCTTGTAGAACTTGATGCAGGTGAAGTTTTCCCTGGTCATTTTAGTTTACATATTCCTTTGAGTGTTTTGAATGTATTTCTGGGAGTGGTATAGCTGGATTATATGGCAGTTTCTATTTTTAGTTGAAGAGTTTCCCTACTGATTTCCATAATGGCTATATTCCCATTCTCAGCAACAGTGAATAGGGGTTCCCCCTTCTCCACATCCCCACTAGAATTTGTGGGCTTTGTTTTCTTTTTTATTCATTGGTTATTTTATTTATTTTCATTTTAAGTGTTATCGCCCTTCCCAGTTTCCCCTCCTCAAACTCCCATCCCCTCCCCCTTCCTTGCCTCTATGAGGGTGCTCCCACCCCTGCCTACCCACTCCTGCCTCAGCACCCTAGCATTCCCCTATCCTGGGTCATCGAGCCTACACAGGACCAAGGGGCTCCCCTCTCAGTGATGCCCGATAAGGCAATCCTCTGCTACATATCCAGCTGGAGCCATGGATCCTGTCCCCCCCTTTTGTACTCTTTTGTTGGTGGTTTCGTCCCTGGGAGCTTTGGGGGGTTCAGGCTTTGTTTTCTTGGTGACCATTCTGACTGGAGTGAGATGGAATCTCAGTGTACTGTAGTTTGCACTTCCTTGATGATTAAACCTGCTGAACACTTGCTTGTGAACGTATTGGCCATTTGTACTTCTTTTGGGAAGTATAATTCAATGAAAGTGCCCACTAACTGATTAAGTTGTTTATTTACATTTCACAGTTCTTGAATTCTTCACATATCCTGGATAGTCGTTTTCTGCTGGATGAATAGCTGGCAAAGATTCCTATTTTGCAGGCTCTCTCTTCATCCTTTTATTTGTTTCCTTCATTGTGCCTTTTAATTTAATGCCATCCCATTTGTCAGTTCTTGGTAGTATTTCCTGTTCTATTCAGAGAATCATTGCCTGTGCCACTATCTTGAAGAGTTTCTGCTATGTTTTTGCATAGTATTTTTTAAAGTTTAGGAGCTTTATCTACTTTAGTTATCATAACCCTAGGATAACAATTGATGAGGCTTGGAATCTAGACTGAAATGAAAATCTTAGCTGTAAATCAAGAAATGTCAACTTCTGCTGGGGAGTGGGGAAAGACTTGTTTTAAGGCTGAAATTGCGTTCTGCATATTACATTCTATATTTTCTGTAATGCTTACTAAAAAGATCTTACTGTCTATATTTATTACAGAATGAAACAGAGTTTCAAAGATGCCCAGGGACCCAGAACACCAGGCATCTCAACCGTGATTTAAGCCCCGTTTCGTCCAATCAGAAGTCCTCCTTTGCCACACTGTTAGAGGCCCATTAGGAAGCTTATTTATTTATTTATTTATTTATTTATTTATTTAGGGCAATATCAAAACTTCATTGTTTCTACTCCAGCACTTTCACTTGTAGTTTTGCACAGGTTTCTCTTCCCAACAGACTCTTGCTGTGTTCATCAGGGTGACGGTGAGTAGGTAAGGCAGGTGTGAGAGTGATTTCACTTCTGCATTCAGGAGATCCAGGAGAGCTACTTAGATATTTCTTCTCCTCCCTTCTGAATGCTCTTTGAAAAATAAAGGGTTGTAGCCCTATCCTGCCTCTCCCATTTGATCAGCATCACATTCCTTCTGGATTAAGGGTGTCCAGTTTCCTTGGGAGGAACAAATATGGCCATTTGAGTGTGTAGAGCATAAGCCCATTCAACAAACTCCTCAATGGGAGATCCATGGATGTGTTGTCACCTCACTGGGCTTTTTCACTCAAAGTCTTTCATCCACACACAGAGGTGAAACAAATGGGGGGGGGGATGAGGAAAAAGCTTTAGGAGAATTAGAAGAAAGAAAGAAAGGAAGGAAGAAAGAAAGAAAAAGAGAAAGAAAAAAAAGAATAAAACAAAAGAACCCATCTCTGAATTTGCTTGTTATACAGTTTAACAAGTCACAGGACCAAAAACAAAACAGCAAATGCTGCTTTCCCCAATTAGTGCTGAGGAATGGACAGATATTAGGAGAATTTCCTAGTTTATTTAGCAATTCATTTTCTCATTAGTTTGTGAATCAACATTCACTCGCTCCATGCACTCGGCAGTTCATGGAGGACCCGAAACCAGAGCCTGGATGGTCCAGAGATCTAAGATAGAACCAAACATGACTGTAGAAAAATATCAATAAAATGATGCCAAATAATATTCTGCTACACTAGAGATTGGTGCCCTGCCCAATTGTCAATTGTTTCAGCCACTTGATTGTACGAGAAGATGTTCGAAATGAGACACTGTTTTTAAAATGAACATAAAACATATTTGATAGATTAATCAAAATAAAACATATCCATTTAACAGGAAATGCACATACAGTTTTGTTTTTTATAATTTTTAAGTGCATACCTATATTTGGTCACTTAAGCATCTGTTGACTTAAGGCCACATTTGCATGTATTGATTCTATCTTTCTTATAAAAACAAACAGAGAAACACTCATGTCTGTAATGAATTGTCTGTTTCTAGTTCTATTTTCTTTAAATGGATCAGCAGTTTAAAGGTAGTTTTGAAGCAATTTTGTTTCAGAGTTCTTCTAACACCCCACCCATACTTTATGATTGTTTTGCCTACAATTAATTTGACAAAGAATTATTATAGCTAGTTGCCTTTAAGATATGTTTGAGTGAGGTACTGAATTTTCACTTTAGTGTTATTCCTGGCAGTGTGTGGAGGACCTGAAACCAGAGCCTGAATGATCCAGAGATCTAAGATAGAACCAAACATGACTTAAGAAAAATATCAATAAAATGATGCCAAACAATATTCTGCTATACTAGAGATTGGTGCTCTGCCCAATTGTCATCAGAGAGGCTTCATCTAGAATTAATGGGAGCAGATGCAGGGAACCACCGCCAACAATTAGGTGGAGTTTGGGAATCCTGGTGAAGAGGGAAGGAAGGATTGTAGGAGCCAGAGGGATCAAGACATCACAAGAAAACACACAGAATCAACAAATATGGACTCTTAGGTGCTCACTGAGCCTGAACTAAGAATCAGGACTGCATGGGTCTAACCTAGGCCTCTGTATATATGTCACAGTTGTGTAGCTTGGTGTTTTGGTGGAGCTCTTAACAGAGGGAGTGTGAGTTATTTCTGATGCTTTTGCCTGCCTTTTAGACGCTTGCCCTCCTACTGGGTTGCCTCATCCAACCGTAACATGAGGGGAGGTGTCTAATCTTATTGCAACTTGATATGCCATGTTTGATTGATATCTCCTGGGGGGAGGGGAAGGCTACCCTTTTCTGAAGGGAAATGGAGGAGGGGTAGATGATGAGGGAGGAGGTGGGGAGTTGAGGTGGTAGTGGAGGGAGGGAGGGGATGTAACATACAAGAGAATGAATTGAAAAAACATTTAAGTAGTCATACACATGACCAGTGTCTATCATGTTGAGACAGGGTCTTCCTCTCTATCCCCGACTCTCTTAGAATTAATTATGTAGATCAGACTTGCTTTAAACTCATGAAGATCCATTTTGCCTCTGCCTCCTGACTGCTGGGATTAAAGGCATGTCCTACCATGCTCAGGGAGCTGTAACACTTTCAGAGAGTTGACTTCTGATGTAGACAGTCTATCAGTGTAAAATTAGAGATCTGATTACAGTTTTCAAGGATCACTTTGGATGCTAGAAAAATTTAAGTAGTATTAGACTAATAGACTCTAACTTAAAGGAACCTATGACCTGGTTAACACATAAGGTTAAAAAGATTCAATAAATTCTAAGGAAAAAAATATCAAGATGTGGAAACAAAAGATGGATATTTGGATGGATGTTCATTTTAACTCTCCTTACTTAAACATGAAGATTAAGACAATGATAGGGCCCATCTGTGTAATGGGGTGCCATGGATGATGCAAAGTATATTAATTTTCTCTGTGTGTACTATTTGTACATATGGTTATTCCAGTATGTACATATGTGTACAGAGGCCAGAGGAGGGCTGGTGTCCTCTTCTCTCATTCTCCATATAATTCCTTTGAAACTTCATCTCCCATTGAACCTGGAGCTAAGCTGCTAGCGATCCTCTGTGATCCCTAGGTCCTGACCCTGCTCCTTCCCCAAAGCTGGTGTTACAGGGATGTGGTCTGCCAAACCCAGGTTCTTGTGTGTGTGTGCTAGAAATTTGAACTCAGGTGTTCATGCTTGCATAGTAAACCCTATAAGCTACTGAGTCATCTCTCCAGCCCAAAGGCATATCATTTTAATGAAGAGATATCTCTCCTATAGAATTTATGACAAAGTGTACTATAAAATACTTGGAGAAAGATCATACGTTTCCCCCCCCCCCGAAATGCTTACATGTAGAATGTCAATACTCAGGGTGCTTAGTGCTTATCTGACTTTAAAGTAATTGCTTAATTTTTCTGCCACATTTATTTGGCCTTATTTATATTATCACAGTGTTTTTGGAGGAGGATATGTTTTAGTATGAGGTCAGTAAGGAAATAACAAAAACAAATTAACTTTTAGTTCCTAAAGGAGTCAGACAGCGAGATCAATTATAGTTCAAATGGAAGGAATCCCAGTGGCCTTCAGGAAAGAAGTAGCCTCTTGGAAAATTAGTCTTAATAACAAGATGGCCCTTGAATAGCGAGGATGGGGAAGGAGGAAATGCCTCTCAAGCACTTGCCCTGGAGTGATGACACTACTGATCTCTTAATTCTAAGCGTGGCCAGCATGGGGTGGGTGCCATCATCACCTCACTTAGCAGAGCAGGGTGTCATGACTCTGGTAGGTTAGATGGCTCTGTAAGTCAAAGCATAAATCTGGAAGACAAAATCAGTTTACATACTGACAATTGCTGGCTTTCCTTGCTGGAAGAGTTCATGGCTTGCTGGCTGTCATTCATATGCTGAGACATGGTTTATGTGTGGTCTGTGCAATGACTGCAGTAGAAGTTTGTAGGACAGTGGCTTTCCATCACTGTTGTCTGTTGGGTATAGCCCTGGGAGGGCTCAGTAATTCCAATAGCATTAACCTCATAATGTGCTTGGAGAGATTCAAATGAGATAATAGGCTTCACAGGCCTTTGTAAACTCTGAAATTATGTCAAGGATATTTTATAGCTGAAGATTTTGTCTTAGTGGATTTTTTTTTCAAGCCAGGTAAAATTGATTTTTGGAACTGCCAACGGCACTCCTGCAAGAAAGAGTCATGGTCTAGAAATCTGTGCAAAGTAGCAGGGGAATACAGAGAATTTATTCATTTGATGCTTATTCACATCCAAGTGGAGAGAAGACAGTTGACGAGGGAACCAGCCGTTCAGGAGAGACTGTCAGTCTTGAGATTTGTATCTAAGTATAGGTGCTACCAAGCCATGTGCTGAGATGAGACAGTTGAGGTAGAGAGTGTTGAGAGAGAAAAAAAGAAGATGTAGGAATGAGCTCGAGGGATCTTCACCATTTGAAGTTATGCTGACAATCTTCCATACGGTTGAAGTACTAGAAGCGACTCAGGGGACAAACAGCAAATGTGCAACTATTTATTCAAGAAAACATTTTAAAACTCTATCAGAACTGGTGAGAGTCAGTGCTTACTGAAGCAAGGCCCACACACTCTCTCATCCCTGCTTTGCAAGGTGGAATACAATACAGTCTGACACCACCCAGAGTCAATGTCTTTGTTCCTCTTTGCTTTAAATTAGAGGAGTATATTCCTCAGGGTGTAGGCATGGCTCAGGTTGTCATGGATATATGGTGTCAACAGTTCTCATTCTGATCCTGGATATCTGTTGCTGAGGCCAAGGTAAGGGCTAGTGCTTCTAGAACTGGGGATTCCCTTCTGCCCAGCTCCTCTCTGCGGGATGGAGCATCACCCTGGGAGCAGCATCACTTAGGAAACATGGCTTTAATTTTCCCTTACTGCAACCCTGGAATACAGCTTGCATGGTAAGAGAGGCAAGTGAAAGAGGGCATTGGCTGCCGCACGAGGTAAAAGATGTTCAGAGCATACAATGGCTCCCAAATTGGTACCCAATATTGGCTCAGAAATTTTAAACAGGGGCAAAGTAGGCCATGCAACAGAGGATTCCACTCTCTGTCCAGGAGGCTTTATTGATGTTCTTAAACTTAAAAAAATCCACCATAATACAGTAAGTTAAGGTGAATTTAGTAATCAGTGTCACCAAGCATTATAGCTTAACAACCTGGGGCATTAGAAGCATTTGTCAATCTTCCCAGGCAAGTTGAACTTCGAGTTACCATTCACTATCATTGCCCAGCACTGGAAGAGTATTATATTATGATCACATACCACTTAGTGCATTTATTAGTTAGTGCAAAGACATAATGAAATTCAACATATAAGACTACTAAAAGTGTGTGTACAGATTCTGGATCATTATAAAGCAAAACAAAAGTATTAACTCAAATCTCTATATGCTGGGCACTGTCTGTTCTTCAATTGAAACAATACATGGATGAGTTCAAGCCTGGAGCCATCCTAAAAAATTAACCCAGAGTAGGTCAAAACATGGACTGTGGGAGATACAGATCTAAAACTCTGAGAAGAGAAGGCACTTCAGTCACAACTAGTAGCTAGAGACTCAGTGTTGAACTCTTAGCTTCGATCCCGTGAGCCCAGGCAGCAGAGGGAAAATGAGAAAGCAAGTCTGTGTCTGAAGCCTATACTTCAGCCTGGAACTGGGAAAAAATGCTGGTACTGATGGTCCTCAAGGACATCCTGCTGAGTGAAGCAAGCCAGCCTCAGAAGAACATATGACATGCCGTTAAATGTAAAGATAGGATCGAGAAGCAGTCCACATCATAAAGACAGAAAGTAGAAAGTAGTTTATTAGGCAGCTAGTGAGAGAGAAAGGGTAATTATTGTTTAAGGCCATAAAGCTTGAGTTTGGTGAAATGAGGAGTTCTGAAGATCTAGTTGTGATGGTTGCAATGCAATAGGATGAGTTTACTATCACTAAGCCATGCGCTTAAGAGTAGATAGCCTGATACCCTTTATATAACGTAAACTTTGTCATAATAAAAAACGGAGGAGATTTTATACATTTCTGTGCTGCAAAGAACACTGCAGAAGTTTTCTTCTTCCATGTACTTTTATCTGGGCTACCGCCAGAAGGTCCCATCCTCATTCTGGGTGGATCTTCCTGTTTTACATAACCTGATCAATTTATTTCCTTTTAGGAGTGGTTAGTGGCTTGATTTCAGTTGATACCAGGTCCAGTCAATATGACAACAAAGGTTAGCCATCCACAGGCTAACTGATTAATGAGTTAATGGGCCATCACAAGAGTGACTCTGCTACTGAAGGCAATTTGGCTAAGGCCAGTGGTTCTCAGACTTCCTAATGCTGTGGCCCTTTAATGTAGTTCCTCATGATGTGGTGACACCCAACAATAAATTATTTTTGTTGCTACTTCATAATTATGATTTATGAATCGTAATGACTATTATGAGTCATAATGTAAATATCTTGATATGCAGAATCTCTGATATGCAATCCCTGTGAAAGAGTTGCTTGACACCCTCCCAACCTGTCCTGTATTTTTTTTTTTCTGCCTGTGGCCCACTGATCCTCTGCATTGTCTTGAGACTGCCAGTAAGAAAACAACCACTAGATATTGTTTCTTAAACCTGGACCAGAACCCTGAGCCCAAACCAATCTCTCTTCCTTTGTTACTCACCAAATGGGTAGAATTGTGTTATTAACAACAGAAAATTCACTAAAAAGTATAATTGACTCATGAAACTAGTAAAGAATAAGTTTTAAAAACTGGGGTAGAGTAGATGCTCTTTTGAATTTATTTTTTTTTGGCTGCAGAAGAAGAAAGAGCAGATACTTGAGAGAAAGCTATATGTGGGTTTTCTTGTCTAAATGATTTTGGCTTTCTCAGTTCAATAGTGTGTTAAATTGATGGATTCTTGGGGAGGGATAGTCATTGTCTTCAGATATCTACTCAGCTGAGAGCTCAGCAGGTTCCAATGGATAGTTTTAAACCGATGGCCACACAGAAGGTGGGTCACAAAACAAAAAGACATCGATGTGGGAAAGGGGCATGTTGGGAGGACAGGGAGGGTGGGGGGTGGAGGGTGGTGAGATGGGGGATAGGGGGTGGTAGAGGGGCTGATAGGAATGGGAGAGAAAGATGTGAGAGGTGAGTCAGTAAGTACAATGCAATATATATGTCAAAGAAGAGATTTAACAGTAAAGAAAAAAAGTATGTGTTAGGTATCAATAGAGAAAATGTATTCAGGGTAAAGCCTGGGGATATGAGACAGTTTCCTAGAAGAGGTAACACCTGAGGCTGATGTTCAAGGTTCAGTGAGAGTTACCATCAAAGAACTATGAAAGAGCATCCTGTGCCATGGTGTGAAATAGAGAGAGAGCATCCTGTTCTTTGCAGGGATTAAAGGAAGGTTGGTGTGGATTGCAGTCTTGCATGCAGAACTTACAGTCTGGTTTCAACCCAAAAGTAACATGAGACAATCAGGTTTTCTCAAGTAGAGAGATCAAACAAACAGCTCTCAGGGCTGTGGATGATGAACCACGAGTGGGCTGAGGTGAGCAGAGGTGGAGTAAAGCTAGCTTTGTTTGGGGTTTTTGTAGGTCAGCAGGCTATTCAACTAAGGAAAACAGCCAAAGAGTCTTTGAGACTTGGAGATTGGGAAGGAGGGGTGATGACTGGGTAGATTTGACAGGAATTAGAAGTTCAGGAGTATGGGCAAGTATAAGAGAAGTGTAAGATGATCCTGTGATGTATCATACCTGAGATGTCAAGTAGACAATTGAATATAGGAGTTGGGAGATCAGGAGAGAGACTACAGTTGGAAAGGTGGAGAAACCAGAATATAGGTGGTTGTTACAATGACGAGGATATGAGTCTGGGAAGATCGATCAGCAGATAAAGTAATTGCTATACAAGCATGAGACCTGAGCTCAGATCCACAGCATCCCACAGAAAAGCAAGGAATGATGGTGTGCACCTGTAACCTTAGCACCGGGAAGGGTGAGGTACAGATGGATCATGGATCTCTGGAGCTCACTAGCCAGTCAGTCTAACTGGTTGGTAAGACATTGGCAAAGAGACTCTGCTCTAAGAAGAATAAGGTGGAGAGTGAGAGGTGGGTGTGTGCCATTGAGCACTGATATCCTTGTGCAGACACACATAAGCACCCATCCACACCCCACCACAAAATGAAATTAATCCTTGAGGGTAGATTATATTACCCAAGTATAGTATCAGTGGGAAGAAGAAAAGCCAAGATACCTAATTCAAGTACTGAGAAAGTGAGTGGAGGGAAAGGTGCCTATGAATACAAATGAAAAGATCAATTAGCAAAACATAAAGATCAGAAGAGGGAAAAAGATATTCAACACGATGAGTGGACAGGCTACAGTCTGATGCTGTGGAGTCCAGTTCAAATTTGACTGGTAGGTGGTCACTGTCTTGCTAGTGTTGTAGTCGCTGGAGGTTATGTTCAAACAGTCCATGGGGAGAGAGATGTGGGGAAAAAGGGAGATGGTAGTGTCTGGCCAGAGAATAGGAAGTGAGAAACGCAGCCAAGAAGTGATGGATACATTTTCCTTGTATGCTCTAGAAGAAAAATAGAGTAGAAATAGGTGATTTTTGGAGGGACTGTTAGAATCTCAGTGGTTAAATTTTAATATTGAATGGAGTTAATATTTATAGGCTCATGAAAAAGAATCCATAGGGAATGGAAAATAAAATGCCGAGTCAAGAAACAGTGGAGATCTTGAAGATAGGTTGTGGAGGGTAGTCATGAAGACCGTGCTCATTTCAAGGGAGGCTGAAATAGCTGCCCAAGCATGCTCAGGTCTTAATCTCCAAAACTTATAAACCTATGGGCAAAAAGGGCATTGAAGGTATGATTAAATTAAGGGTTTTAAAGGACTAATAATATCTCTAGATTATAAGACAGAGCCTTAAATGTCATTGAAAGTTTCCTTAAGAAAGGAAGACAGAAGGAGACTTGGTGAGGGAGAAGAAGGTAGATCAATGAAAGAAGAGTCTGAAGACATGTAACCATCAGCCAAGGAAAGCTGTAAATCACCAAAGACCAGAAGCAAGGTATTGATTTTCTCCCAGATTCTCCCAGGGGAGCACCCCTGCTGGTACGGGTTGTTAGCATCATAGGATTTATCTTGAATTGATTTATTTAAAAAATACATATTATTTGTGTCTGTGTCGTTGCAGACACATGTGCTATACACAAGTGTGGAAGTCTGGAGAGGTGTCCAAGCTCTCCACCCATTTTTGAGACAGGATCTCTTCCTGAACCTTTCTAGTCTGGAAGCCAACAGGTCTACGGAATCCTCCTGTCTTTGCTGTCTTTGGAAGAGGAGTTGTGGGCAGGCTTGGGATGCTCCACTTGTTACATGGGCACATGGATCCAAACTCTGGTTCTCACAATTGTGCAGCAAGTGCTCTTAACTGTTGATCCATCTCTCACACACCCTCATTTTGAATTTCTGATCATCAGGATTGTAGGAGAGTAATTGGTGCCCTTGTAAGCCACTAACTTCAGAGGAATTTTTCATGGCAGCAGCAGAAATTAATACATCTTCTGACAGGGAGAGGGAGAATAGGTGGAAATAGTTAATTTGGGGTCTGGAAAGGCAAGAATTGAACATGTATATGCCTAATGTTTTAGATTAGGAATCTAGGGTGTGTCATAGGAAGGATGGAGATGAAACAGAAGTAAACAGCGAAGGTCTTCGAAGCAGATAGTAGAGACTGCTAAACTAGCAGAAGGAAGAATTGGACCCTGATCCTGATTCCTAAAGACAGAGGGCACTGGATGTCTACTAGCATTGGAGATTCTATTTTACTTCACAGATCCGAGGGTTTCCTTAGAGATGCTCGGCCACTCCCAATGATAAGACAAAGAAGGGTGCTGTGAGTCTGACTTAGGTTTGAAGTTTCACCACATGATGGGAATAGGATAGTGACTCACTGGACTCTTGCAGAATGAAGGATGGGCAGGCTTGCAGAGGAGGAGGGAGTGGCTCCTTCCAGGAATGCTGGGTAAGGCTTAATTGAAAGAGGAGAATGAATTCGGTGCAGAGAAGCCAAAGTGAGATTCTAGATCAGTGGTTTTCAACATGTGGCTCACAGTCCCCTGGGCAAACCTCTATCTCCAAAAATATTTACATTATAATCCACAACAGTAGCAAAATGAAAGTTTATGAAATAGCAACAAAAATAATTTTATGAATAGGGGTCACTCACTACAACATGAGGGGGCTGTATTAAGAGGTCACAGCATCGGGAAGGTTGAGAACCACTGTTGTAGACAGAAAACAGAGTGTCTCATGGTGTGAACTGGCAGGGCTGAGTGAGCAGGCACAGCTACAGGCTTCAAGGGCTGATACCTTGGAAGTTAGGCAGGAGACAGATAAGAGGCAGCTGAGATTTATAGCATGTCCTGTGGTCCCAGGTAGTTACCTACTGTTGGGCTTTGGCCTGGGCAAGATGGAGTAAGTAATCCTGGACTCCAGGGGGTGGGGTGAAGCAATGATGCTGATGCTATTTGGATGGAGGGATTTGATCAGTGGGACTCTTAAGTTTCCAACAGCCCAGCTGGAGCCCGCTTGCCATAGGGCTCCAGGTAGACTCACACAGCCCACTTGGGAATGTGGAACACTCATGTTAGATCTTTGTCCACTGGGATCTCATTGCCAAATGCTTTAGGTGTCTGCAATCCCACCGTGGCCCACATTCTTTGCTTCTGAGTAACTACAGAGCTCATCTGGACTATGTTAGGCCACTAGACCTTTTGCGTGGATTGCATGCTTACAGTAGACACAGCCTTGTCCACTTTGTCTACCGGGCGAATTTGCCTTTCTAAACCCAGCTCAGCTGTCATCAACTCCAGTAGGTTCAAATTCCCAGGTCCCTGCTTTCCAGGCAACTTTGCAGACTCCTTTGCAGACTCACACTTGCAATCAGTACATAATCTCTGTCCACCTTTTTCTCTCCTCTCACCCTAGGCACTGAGCTGTGTATTCCCAGTGCTGAGAAAACTCACAAACCAGGAAGAAACATAAAGAGACTTTTAAGACGAGGAACAGTTCTGTGCTGAGGGGTTATAATAATAGACCAGGAGCATGACTAGCTCCAAGCTCTTGATATATTTACCCCCTTTCTAGAAGCAACTACCTAATGACTCATTGTCCACAGTAAGACAACAACAGTATAACCACACATGGCCTGGTTTGTTCTTCCCAAGGCCAGCCCTATCTGATTGCTAGAAAATTTCAATTTCTGAGCGGATCGCCTCTGTCTTCTCACACTATCCACAGGCTAAACCACTTATTTACTTACTCATTGGTCTCTCTGTCAGGGGGATATGTCTCCTTCTTCACTTTATCTCACTCTCCTGAATCCTGTCACCTGTTCTGGGCGTGAAAACCCCGATGTTTGGAGTGGGGCCTAAACTCTTTGTTAACCGCGTGTCAAATCACATGGTTTCAGACAAACCAGAAGCCGTTTGAAATTACAGTTGGAATCCATGGAAAATGAATGACAGGAGCAGCTGAGAACCCTTCCCCCCCAAGTCTTCAACTACTCTCCCCCGTCCCCTTTTTAAATGCTGCCACCTCCTCAGAACAAAATTTGTTAGCTGGGTATTCAGAAACCTGAGCTTTGCACAAGAGTGAGGTGTTGATTTGGAGCATTCAGAGATGACAGCTGCTCCAAGGGGTGGGGTGGGCCTGGAGGCCCCAAGGTGATTTCTACAGTCTCCAGAGAGCTGCTGTTGGAGGGTCCTTGGGGGCTACCCCCTTCTGTTTTGCACAATCTATCTTTAGAGAACTGCAAGTTCATTTCTCAGAAGGGCCTCAGGGCTGCGATGACTTCTAAACGGACAAACCACTTCCTGCAATCTTTAACTGAATTGAGGCTGGGGTGGGGGGGCTTGGGGTGACCATTGGAGGGGGCCTTCATTCACACTTGTCCAACCCTCTTGTCTTTCCACAGACCACTTCTGGCTTGGTCCCAAGAGAGATGGAGCCAAAAGTGGTCCCTGGAGTGGACCAAATGGGAGGTCACAGGTTATTCAAGCTTATGTCCAGGGGTTAACTATCCAGAGGGACTGGAAGAGGGCAGGGCCCTGTCTAGAAAGTCTCCTGCTACTTAGATACTCCAGAGGCAATGAAAGGCAATGTGGGATAGTCTTTTCCTGCTCCTGTGGACACCTCCCTCCTCCAACATGGTGTCAGGAAGCTGTTTCAGGAATTAGCAAAAAGCCTATGGCTTTATATCTCCTTGTGGTATTTATACCAAATGAGTTATCATAATGAAGACCCCCAAAGGAACCTTAAGCAGCTGATGCTGCAGAAAGACAGATGCCAACATGAGGAGAACTGGGTTTATTCAAAACTTGTTTCTAACACTTTGTAACTACAAGGATGTGACTGGGTGTCATTTCTCTGTGCCCCTATAACTGATTGACAACAGTAACCATCCTTGAAGTTGGCTGTGAGCACTTTAAAATGTGATGGTCACATGATTCTTATTTCAGGGCTGGGCTGGGTCAGATGCCAGGCATTAGTGCTACATGTACCTTATCTAGTGGTACTTGTACTATGTCTACAAGATGTGAAGGTCATCTGGCCACCAAGCAAGACACTTCTGCCTTTCACCTGGGCTGCTCTATCTTATATGGTTCTAGCTGTCTTTCTCCAGGACATCTTGAAAAAGAAGTATAATTAAATGTCCTCATATTTTTTGTGGATCTTAATCTCGCTTCCTTTTACATAGTCAAGTTTATTTTTTTAAACTATGCCACTGTTTGCCAACTCCAGCTTAATAAACTCTGTGGTTAGCATCTGCCACTGTACTTGGTGTACTCATTTGAGCCCTTATGTGCTATTATTCTTATTTTACAGAGATGGTTGAGTCACAGAGTGTCTCTGCCCAGGCAAGGAAACTAGAAAGGGGTGACATAAGAATGAGACTGGGAGTGCCTAACGACCTTTGAGCTTACATGACCACTCAACTCTGCAGTCTAGAATGAAAGCTGTCACTGGGAAGAGCATAAAGGCTTTTTAAAGGATAAGCTGCAAATAAAAAAAGCATCTGGGAGCTGTCTGGGAGGCCTGAGTTGTGCAGAGTGCCTTTCTGCAGCACGGGGAGGTGGAGGCAGGCATCGGTGGCCTTTCTTGGGTAATGAAGGGTTATCTGATCACACTGGTTATTTGATCATAAAGCTTTCTGATGTTTCACTTTAAGCCAGGTCCTTGGAAATGCAGAGAATAGACCCAGTTGCAAGCTGGATGGTTCCTGTTCATCTAATGCTAATGGTAAAAAGGCTAGAATTGTATTTCAAGGGCATTCCCACATGCAGTTCAAAATAAGGGTTGTCAGCTGACATGTGGAGGGGCTACTGCCCAGAAAGCTCCCAGGGTTTCCAGAGACAGGTGCTTGGCATCCATCTGGATGGCTGCTAATGTAATGACCATGGGTTTTGTCTGTGTCTTATCCTCATGTTCCCTCTGCTTTGCACACGTGCATGCGTTATAGTTCCAAACCCCACATACAATATCAGTGTCCGAAACATCCACATACAACTTGGAGAAATAGATTTTTGACCTTAGGAACACAAGATAATCATATTGGAAGAGTAATGTATATAATTGTGCACTGGTATTTGCAGTGAATCTATTTACTGACCCTCCCATTCATTGGCTCCTGGATTGGTTCATTCAACAAACTTCAGACCTATTATATGCTAAACTCTGTGCTAAGTGCCAGAGAGTGAGAGATAGGGAATGGGCAGAGCACTACAATTAAGTTTTAAAGGTTTACATTTATTGAGTTTGTGTTTGTGCATGTATTTGTGTGCATGTGCATGCATGTATATGTCTATATGTGTATGTGTGCATATGAGTGTACAGATAGAAGAGCTATTGTTTCCGCTGGAGATGATGTTACAGGAAGCAGTTGTGAGCCACCTGACCTGGGTACTTAGAACTGAACTCATGTCGCCCTCTAGAACAGTAACTGCTCTCAATCACTGTTCCAGCTCTTCAGTGTCTTCTGTAAATAGTATTAAAACCATGTCAGTATGAACAGGGATGTAAAAAACCTAGCGCCTGGGTTTGGAGTCGGGCTCTGACTTAACAGCTTTGTGTTCTTAGAAGTTCATGTAACCTGTTGAACATCAGTTTCCTCTGTTGGGAACTATGGGTGATGACAGCTGTCTTACTAGGTTTCTATGACAAGCTGTGATTGGTTGCATGTAACATTGCACGCACTTTACTGACGATAGTTTTGACCCTGACCCTGAGACATTTGCTATCTTGCTCAAGCTCACAACATAAGTGAACAGTAGACTTGAGGTTGAATCTTGATGTTAAAATTGCAAAAATGATGCTTTCTCTACTTCTTTCAAATTCACTTCTAAAACTGAACTGATCAATGCATTTCTTTTCCTAAGATACTCTACAGTACGTTACCTTGTTCGAGTAACAGTATCTGATAGCTTTAGACTCTCTGGATTCTGCGTATTCTAAACTTTCATGATATCCAAACTTACCACAACAGAGTTACCTTTTCTTTCAAGTTGTACCCAGCTACCACAGAGCAGAGTCCATGCAAACTGCCTGCCAACAATTTGATATTGAACAGTCTGGATTTGAGACACATGTGGGGCTGAAGGCACCCACAATCTTTCTCCTGTGGTATGCCAGCTCTTGAATGTCTTTGGTCTTCCTGACTTTTCCTTTTCTCCCAGCAATTCACCCTTTGAAACTATACATTCTTGATGTTGAAGGAATGACAAGTTCTGTCATCATCTGTCCTAGAAAGATGACCCTTAGTCAGATAGACGACCTCAGGAAGATTAGAGAAATAGCTGGCTCTCATTGTGGACTCGGACTGTTAGACAAGAAAACCCTTTATCCCCTACCTACCCCAGAGCCCTTCTTTGAGAAGAGCTGCGTGTGTATTCATAGGTTCTCAAATTGATTCATGTGGGATCATAACATTCCCAGTTGGTGCACATGTAGCAGTACTACATCCTTGGACTGACAGACATTTCAGTTCCATTTTCTGGTCTAATTCTCTGGCTGATATTTGGGTCCATCTTTTTATGATCCTCTCAACTGTTCAAAGGACACAAAGTCCCATTTTGGTAGTTGTTCTGGGCCAACTTGGGAAAAACAAAATCTGTTTCCATTTGTCAATTGCCATTTGAGGGTCCAGCTGAAAGAACACAAATTTGAAGAAACAGTATTTGACTGTATATTCAACAGACAAACACATTTTTGTATGTCAACATCCGTGGGTAAGGTTGAGGAGACTTTTATAGTTTCATTCCATTGGTAGAAATGCTTCCAGGGCTTTGTAGCTAAGTCTTCATAACTGGTCCCTGGTTCTTTTATTTCATTGGATTTCTATGCTTCCCACTTGAGAACCTAGAACTTTTGCTGTAGGATCTATGCTCTTTATGGTCCAGACGTTTTTATTCAGATATGATAGTCATTTCTATCCTGGTACATGTTATCAAAAGAAGAGGAAGGACTGTTAATTCACAGGAGAAAATGGCAGCGTTAATGGATGGATAGACTTACAAAGACACACATCACTGGATTGCTTCCGTACCTCCTTCCCATTCCCCAGTCCTGTCCACCAGAGATACAACGTATAGCTTATGATGTTATGTGTGCAGGGGATTTAGAAAAGATCCTTTGAGGATGTTGTATTTTAATGATTGAGCCACCTTAAAAAAGAGTCTTTCTGACCTTAAGTAGGCAACTTCATACACCATCTTACATGGCTGCTTTTAAATTGTCTGTTAGAGGGTAGAGTGGTGGCAGTTCTGCTGGGCTATTGAGACTGTTCAAGGGATGAAGCGACATAATGCAGGTGAAGTCTTAAGTACTGGCTTAAGGGCAGCTGTGTTTGAAAAATGCGTGCTCTGGGAGCAGAAGGTTTGATTTCAAGCTTCCAGGCTGCCTGTCTTGAAGCTGAACTGTGTTTAGGGTGAATCAAACAATTCCATATCTTGGCAGAAGGGGGCACTCTTGCACTTTCTTTAGATTGTCCTAATCAGCTAACAGGGGGAAACAACTTTTTGTCTCCATTTTCTCATATAGTTCCTGGGTCCGTTTGGGTGTGGAGGACAACATTGTGTCCATTCACTGGGATGGTCCAGCCCATGAATTACCAATATGGCAGGAGTCTGATTTAGACTGATTTTTTAAAAATCTGTGTTTTGTGTAGGACAGACAGGTGCCGACCACATGACCTAAATTTCACAAGAAGAGTCCAAGTCAACAAAGGGTTTGACAGTTCAAGGGGCCAAACTGTCTTCTGGCTTACCTGTGGTATCATAATGGGGATATTCTGCGTCCTGTCAGGAATGGGGATGAGATGTGGAATGTGGGTCCTAGGAGATACATCTTAAAAGCCCTAGCTAGTGTGGGTGGGTAGTTATGGGAAGGCATCAGTGAGTAAGTGTGTCCCCTTAACATCATCTCCATCTTATCATGAGCACTGGAAGCCTTGAAGATAAATGAGAAAGGAGTGAGACACATATGACACATGAGTTTGCAGAAACTCAGCCCAGGACACTCATTCTAGTATGCTTTGTGCTGGTCCTTGATGTGTTTATATGTGTGTGTCTGAGTGGGGGTTAGGGGTTTCTACACCATACCCCTTTTGTTGATGCTGACAATATAAAACAGAGAGGATAGTGTAAGTAATTTTCCCAATGCAAGTGACCAAGTTTGCTTGAATGTATATCATATACATATATGTCATATATGATATGTTATATCATATATTATATAAAATACATTTTCAACATAATTCCAAATGTTTTAAATATATATATATATATATATATATATATATATATATTTTTTTTTTTTTTCAATTCTTGGGTTGCAACCAATTAAACCATTAAAATGTAAAAAATGTGCCTTAAATCTGTGAACTTCATGTGAGTTTTACTAATGTCCCAATCACCTGTTATATGGCAAAATGAGGAGTTGAGTCCCACATTGAACTTGACTATCATTAGCCTCCTGAAGCCCAGGAAAGCTTCCTGTCCTTTGTGACAGTACTACATTGGAAGGACACAGACTGAGGTATGTTATAGACTCCTTCTCAAGCCAAATTTCCCCAATGGCTCCGCGTGATCAGGTTCAGGTCCTGCATTTCCAGCCCCAGCATCATGGAAGGGCTGCTATGGCTTCTCAAGCATTACACTGGATGCACATAATGCCAGCTTCACTCATTACTGGTGACGTGAGCTATTTGCTTAAGGTAGTTTCTGCCAGACTTCTCTGCGGCAAAGGTTCTGAATTTCCCTCCATAGCTAATGCGTAGCTTATTGGAAGACTCTTCCCAAGGCTGACCTGTGCCTCCCTTCACACCTCAGGACCTTGTCTTTCTCATCTTGATGGTTCTTATCTGCATTGATGATGGTGAACAGTCCAGGTAAATGTTTCCTTCTTCCATTTTCCTCCTGGAAAAAGTTCTCTTTATAATGGTTTACAACCTTGAGCACATATGAAATGAGCTGGTAGTCAGGCCATAAAATTATGCTTTTTAGCCTTACAGACTAGTAGCATTTTTTACATTTGTGTAGTGTACCAGATAACACAAAGGTATTATGTCCTCCTATTGCGAACAAGGAAACTGAGGCTCAGAATATGTACCTCCTCACTACACATGCTCCCTCAATATAATCAGAATTTGATTTTGTGAGCTCCCTCTGGGCACAGCAGGTAAGTAAGTTGCATTGGATCTCCTAAACACTTAGCCTCATAGACGCCAAGTTCTGTCCTTTTCTGTGAATGAACGCACGGTTGAACAAACGAGGACAAAAGCAGCTTGATCTAATAAATTGCACCCTTACTTCCTTCTGGGTCCAGGGAGCCCTATTCATCTCTGATCATTGCAACGTCTAATGCTGGAGCTTCCCCTGGGAAAGGGAAAGGTACTTATTATGTACTGAGATGGAGAACCCTGTTGAGGAGGGAGGAGATGTGCAAATGACTGAATATCCTGGATGTTCATGCATCCTAAAGGACAATGGGGGCATCTACCAAGTAGATAGAGAACAGAGGATGATAGTCCCATGTCCCAAAGACAGGTCTGTCTAATAGACAGTAGGTCTACCCATTGCTCTCTAGTTTGGTATCTGAGTGCCATTGGTTGGACTGGGCAGGAGGTTTCCTGGAGATTCTCACAGAACCCATATGGGATGTTAGACTTTCCCTTAAACTCTGGGAGGGCTCAGGGTCTGACTTCTGTTCTAATTCCTTGTTGAGATATGGAGTGAACAATGACCAGACACTGAGCTATAGCCAGGCACCTGACCAAGGATGTTCTGGAGGCTCACTATCCATCAGGCTGTGCTAATAGGAGAGGCTTCCCTGGGTTAAGGCCATTTGCATTCCACTTGCAGTTCTGGGCTATACTTCTCTGCAAGTGACTATGATACGGCTGAGTACTACCCGCTTGTACTTGTACTTGTACATGTGGAACACAGGTTGATTTCAGAACCGGCCTATCTCTAAATAGCTTTCTTTCTCTAGAATGAAATGGGCCAATGTTTTTTGCGGGTCGGGGTCAAGTATATTTTTTCTAACCCCGGGTCTTGTTTTCATTTTGGTGTGAGAGACGCAGCTTTCTTGGTGGCTTTCCTGTTTGTGTGCTGATCTTAACTTCCCTGTCACTTTCAGACTCTTAGAACAAGATCTCTCATCTTTCAGAAGCTGATGGGTCTTGCTCAAAATGAATGGACAGCCTTGGAAGAATTCCCCTAACATAGTGCTCCGTGTCTTTTTTTAAAAGAGGAATTTCACCTCATAAGGCAGGGTGGGTGGCCTGGGTAGAAAGCTGGAATGTATGATCATAACCACCAGCCTAGTGGGGCTGTATTTGGAGGGCATAGAATGCACCCTTCTAGTGGTCTTTGGAATCTGTCTCTTTGGTCACAAGAAAAATAGAGGAAAGGAAAGGGGAACAGTTTAACATAAAACCATTCATTTCCCAGGACAAACCTCTCAAGATAGCATACTGAAGTCTTTATGAGTCTGTAGAGTGATTTCTGCTGTGTTTTGTCTTCTTTCCTATATACCCTTCCAGACCATCGCAGGCAAGTGGAGTTAACCTGTAGGTTGTCTAGCTATTCGCAGAAGCATCAGGGTCTCCAGTGTAGACGACTATTAATCACACATGGAAGATGTCTGCTCCCTCTCCAGAGTGGGCTCTAGGATGAACAATGGTCATCCATTCTGCTTAGAGAATAACAGTGGCTACTGATTTACATAGTCAAAAAGGCCAAGTCTTCACAGTCCCCCGTGAAACCACACCCCCAAGTGCACATTTTCTTTGTGTTTTCTTGTGCTTACAGTATTTTTTACCTGGCACACAGAGGCCGCTTCTGCATCCATCCTGTACTGGCCCTTCATAAGTCATCCTCATCCACTCTGTCCAGGTTCTGTGGAGCCTGACCCTGTACTCTGTCCAAAATGGCTACCTTGTTCCTTTCCCATCCCTCTTTAATGCCTCTCACCCTGCCCCTCTCTGGCTTTTAAAACGTTTCTCTTAACACCGTCTTACACTGCATCGACTTATTTATTTCCATTTACTTTCTCCCTGTACTAAAATATAAACCCATTGGCACAGGGTCCTTCATTTTGTTTATTGAGGTTTTCTAAACACCTAGTAGGAAAGACAGTCTATAAACACTTGGTGAGTGAATGGATAGGTCCCATTTCCGGCCCTAAGAGCTACGAGTGAGGTGGGGGGTGGGGTGGGCAGGAGCATTGCAACTGAAGAGAGCCTTCTGTGTCTCTGAGAAAGCCAGAAGCCCATTCACCTTTTCATGGGAAGCTGCCCCCTCAGGAAGGAGGTTATGCAAGTGTGAAGCTTTTCCTATTCAGTTGTACCCTAGACTGGTGAAGAAACCTGACTGGTCAGAATAATGTCTCCTACCTAAATGTCCCCAGCTTCCTGTTCTAGGAATGACCAGCCACAGCAGTCACAGAGAAACCAACGGAAAAACAAGTTTCCTCCAATCTTCCCCTGCACCTTGAGCATTGAGGTTTCTGAAGATTATGGCAGAGTTTATCCAAGCGAACTGTGACCGCCACTGTGCCTCCTTCCCCTGACTGGTGGTGATGCAAAGCCAAGGCTGAAAGGAGGGCACTGGGGTATCCGGAGTGGGGGAACCTCAAATAAAATGCATCTTGAAAAAACAGGAGTTGCCCTTGGAGATCCAGCCCGGCTGCTTCCTGAAAAGGAACCACACAGTGTGGGTCTCCTGTCCCCTGACTCCCCTTCTCCTTTCCAGCTCTCTTCCTCTACTCTCTGCAAGCCCCTTGGAAAAAACAATTGTCTTGTTTCTAGACTGAGTACTGTGGCAAGGAGACAGTCCTGGGGGCTGGGAGTTGAAGGCAGCCGTGCATAAGAACTCATCCAGCTGAGGCGCCCATGCTCTGCATCTGTCAGTTGTGCGGGGTGGGGGGAGAGCGGGGGCTTGTCTGCAGGGCAGAAGCGGGGCGGGCAGGATTCTGATGAAGGGAAAACTGATGCTCTTGTTGTGGGTGGGCACTGACTCTCCTTCATGCTCCCCAGCTGCCAGGAAGCAGCCACAGTCCAGTTAAATTGCAAAGCAGAGCATCCCTTCACTTCACAATCTGCTTCTTCTTTTTTAAGTGTTCAATAAGGTCTTGAGTTAGATCAGAACAGAATGTGTGGGCGTCCTCAAGTAACTAAAGAGCTATGAGTGGATGGCGTTTTCTGTGCGTCGTTCTTTAAAAACATTTCTTTCTCCTCCACTTCCTCCTCTTCGTTATTAATATAGTTGTGTGTGTGTGTGTGTGGTTTGAGTGACTGTGTGTGTAACCGTGTGTGAGTGTGTGTGTGAATGTGTGTATGTGTGTGTGTGGCTGTGTATGTGTAAGAGACTGCTGACGGTGTGTGGGTGTGCATGTGAGTGTGTGGGTGAATTTGTGTGACTATGTGTTCGAGTGTGTGTGTGTTTGAGTGACTATATGTGAGTGTGTGTGTGTTTGAGTGACTATGTGTTCGAGTGACTGTGTGTGTGTGTGTTTGTGAGTGACTCTGTGGCTGACCGTGTGATTGTGTGTATGTGTTTGAGTGTGTGTGTGAGTGACTGTGTAGATGAGTGTGTGACTGTGTAGGTGAGTGTGTGACTGTGTGTATGTGTGTATGAACATGCATGCAACTGTGTATGACTGTATATTTGTGAGTATGCAAGAGAGTGTGTTAGTGTGTATATGAGTGTGTGAGTGAGTGTGTGTGTAGGCCAGGTGAAGTGGATTCTCTCCTTCTACCATATGAATGCTAAGGATGGAACTCAGGTCTTCAGCCTTAGTGGCAAGTGTCCTACCCACTGGACCATCTCAGTAGCTCCTGTATATTGTCCTTAATTTCCAAATATTATTATGTGTTACCGTGCTTTATAAACACTTTAATTCTCATTCATTCATGCATTCATTCATACAACTATTTATTGTGTATGCCATGATACATGGTATGGAAGTCAGAGAAAACTTGCTGGAGTGATTTTCTTCTCCTACCATGTGAACATTTGGGGTTAAACTCAGGGCATCAAGATTTGGCCTCAGGCACCTTTATTAGTTGATTCATCTTGCCAGCCTATATTGTGGTTCTTTAAAAATATTATTTAAAATTAAATATTAGTTTTCTTTTTCTTTTAAAAAAAGTATTGATCTTATTTTATTTATTTATTTATTTATTTATTTATTTACACTCCAGGTCCATCCTCGGACTGTTCCACATCTCATGCCTCCTCCCTGAACTCCTGTCTCCATGAGGATGGGGGGGGGCGGCACCCCCACCCCACCAGACCTTTAAACTCCCCGGGGCCTCCAGTCTCTTGAGGGTTAGGTGCATCATCTCTGACTGAACCCAGACCTGGAAGTCTTCTGCTGTATATGTGTTGGGGGATCTCATGTCAACTGGTGTATGCTGTTTGGTTGGTAGTCCAGTGTTTGAGAGATCTCGGGGGTTCAGGTTAACTGAGACTGCTGGTCCTCTTACAGGGTCACCCTCCTCCTCAGCTTCTTCCAGCTTTTCCCTAATCCAACCATAGGGGTCAGTAGCTTTCGTCCATTGGTTGGGTGCAAATATCGGCATCTGACTATTTCAGCTGCTTGTTGGGTCTTTTGGAGGGCAGTCATGATGGGTCCCTTTTGTGTGCTCCATAACCCCAGTAATAGTGTCAGGCCTTGGGGCCTTGAGTTGGATCCCACTTTGGACCTGTCACTGCACCTTCTTTTTCTCAGGCTCCTCTCCATTTCCATCCTTGTAGTTCTTTCAGACAGGAACAATTATGGGTCAGAGTTTTGACTGTGAATGACAACCCCCTCCCTCACTTGATGCCCTGTCTTTCTTCTGGGGGTGGGTTCTACAAGTTCTCTCTCCCCCCACAGGACATTTCATCCAAGGTCCCTCCCTTTGAGTCCTGAGAGTCTCTCACCTCCCATGTCTCTGGTACATTCTGGAGGGTACCCCCAACCTCCTACCTCCTTAGGTTGCCTGTTTCCATTCTTTCTGCTGGTCCTCAGGGCTTCAGTCCTTTTCCTCCACACAATGCTAGATCATGTTCCCCTCTCTACCTCCACAGTCTCCCTTTCCTTCCCAGGTCCCTCCTTCCCTTCCTCCTTGTGATTGCTTTCTTCTCCTTCCCAAGTGGGACTGAGGCGTCCTTACTTGGGCCCTTCAGCTTGTTAACTTTTTTGAGTTCTGTGGACTATATCTTGAGTATTCTTTTTTTTTTTTGTTTTTTGTTTTTTGTTTTTTTTTTTTGCCAATATCCACTTATTGTGAGTACATACCATGCATGTCCTTTTGGGTCTGAGTTACCTCACTCAGGATGATATTTTCTAGTTCCATCCATTTGCCTGCAAACTCAGGATGCCCTTGTTCTTAATGGCTGAATACTATTCTATTTGAACACCTTCAGGCCCAAGGGCTGCTCCTCCCAAGGCCATCCTCTGCCACATACGCCATGGGTCCCTCTGTGGTACTTTTTGGTTGCTATACTCCGTTTATTGAATGAATTGTTTGGTTTTTTGGGGGTTAGCTTCTTTAGTTTATTAAGGCCTTTTCAGTGATATTGGTCTATAGTGTTTATGGTGTGTGTGTGTACTTCTCAGATTTTGCTCATGATAACTCCTCCTCATAAGTTTGAGAATGTTCTTTCCATTTCAGTCTATGATATAGATTGAGAATCACTGGTGTTACAGTTTTTCTTTAAAAGTTTGATCAAGTTGAATAACAGAAACACCCAGTCCTTGGGTCTTTCAGAAGACATTTTGTTTGTTTGTTTTTACTGTTAATCATACAACTTGTTTCTGTCAATTCAAGTTTTTATATCCTCCAGTGTTAGTTTTGGTAGGTCATATATATGTAGAAATTTGACTATTTTGTCTAGATAGTTCCCTTTGTTAGGGTATAGTTTTACAAAACAATCCTCAGTGTTTCTGAATTTATGTAGCATTTATTAACTTTTTACCTATTTAATGGTATTTCTTCCTCTCCTCCCCTCCCCCATTCTCTCTAAAGTCTTGTCCAATTTGATTAATTACTTTTCAAATAACAAACTGTCACTTTCCCTCTCTTTGACTGAAGTCTTCTGTGGTCCATTTATTTTCTTATACTTCGTTTTCCTTTGCTTTGTTCTTATTTTCTAAGTTCTTGGGTGCTCTGCTTGATCACCAATTTGAAATTCTTCTAATATTTTGATGCCCAATACTCTTTGGAGAATCAAAAAAAAAAATCGAGGCTGCAATTCTCTCCTCTTGGGGTAGCCATTAACAACAAATAATAGATGCTGGTGGGTAAGTGGATGAAAAAGTAGCTCTTGTATTCTTTTGGTGGGGAATATAAATTCATGCAGCTACCCTAGAAAATAACATGAAGATCTTTCTAAACAAAATGAAACAGAACAAAACAAAACCCTAAAACTATAGTTACCAATGATTGATCTTTTCTACTCCCAGCTGTATATTCAAAGGAAATGATATCAACATACAGAAAAAATACTTACTACTATGACACAGAATTAGCCTCTGTGCTTTGATTCATGGATACAGAAAATAAGGTATATATAATACAATGGAATATTATTAAGTCACAAGGAACAGTAATATCCTGTCATCTGCAGCAAAATGTAAGAGAATGGAGGACATAATGTTAAGAGAAACAAGACAGGTACAGAGGGACAAGTACCACTTGTTCTCTTGAAACTAAAACAAAGAGCCAACATGTGAGCTAATGAGCAATTTTGAGAGTCAGAAAAAGGATTAGGGGAATGCAGAAGAAGGACTGATGAGTATTACCTATATGTAGTGTAGGCAAGTATAGAAACACCACACTGTGAACATGTGTTATCACTAAGCAAAATGAAATTTTGAATTTTTAAATTATCAATCTTTCTCTTTGTGGTTAGTAAGTGTATATCTCTCCTGTTTTTTTTTTAATATTTGTCTATTCAAAGTGTCAGGATACTCTTCTAGGTTATTTTATAAGAACACTATTGTTTTGAACTTTTCATCTAGATATGAAATGCTTCTGAGGACTTGACATTCTTTTTTAATAATAGTCATGGCTATCAAGACGCCATTTATTGACAGATCATTCTTGGAACTGGAGAGATGGCTCAGAAGTTAAGAATACTGGCTGCCCTTGCAGGTTCCCAGTACTCACATGGTTGTTCATAACGCTTTGTAATTCCAGGTTTAGGGGATCTAACCTTTTTCTTCCTGCCTCCTTGGGTGTCTCCCACACATGAATGTTAGACATAAAGCTCATAAAACATTGATGCATATAAAATAAAATAAAGGAAAAAGCTTCTAATCTTCATTATTTTCCACTGAACAACAGTGTTATCTTCATTGTAATTTTCATGATAGTAGCTGAGCCTGTTTCTGTATTTCTATTTTTAGCTTTATTTATCTCTTTGTTTATCTTTGTATAGACTTAGTTAACTATGACTCTGTGATCAATCTTAATTTCATCTCATAATGTAACTTATCTAACTGTTCTTTGTAATTATCTCATTTCTGCTTAGCCCTTTATATTTTCTATATATTTACCGTCAGCTGGCTAACATTCATGAACAGGTCTGAGTGTTTGATACCAAGATCATAGCATATATGTTAACTTGAAGCAATTGATATCTTTACATTTTGAATATTTTGTTCCATAGTCAGAGTCCAGCACTCTACTGAGACCTAGTAATATTTCTCTAAATGATATTAAGTGGTTTTAAGCTTTGACATTTTCATCTTTGTCATCTCTTTCTCTCTTTGCTTTTCATTGATCTGTGCCTTCATTGATTTATTAGTTTTCTCAAAGCCAACTGTTGACTCATTAACTCTTCTCTGATTTGTCCATGCCACCATCCAAATTATCCCCTCCTTCCATTTTCTTTTCATTTGTGTTTGTTTAATATTATTCTTGAAATGTCAACTCCTTGAGATGATTTTTGCAGCTTATCTTTTCTAACATATAAACAGATTTAGCTGATTGCTACATGCTTTAAGCTGTTACATCCTCAGCATTAGTTAACATGATCTCTCATATCTCATTGGTTTTTTACCATTCATTCATGGTAGTTCATTGGGACATTGTTTAATTTTCAGACATTTAAGAATTTCTTAATATTCTATTATTATTAGTTTTGATTACAACTTGTGTCCCCTTACAACATATTTCAAATGATGTGAATGTTGGAACACATTAAAGCTTGCTTTCATGTTACAGTCTATAACAATTTGAATGTGTGCTCCAAGTATATTTCAAGGAATATCATTAGGGCAGGCAGTGTTTTAGAAATCTCAGGGTATTTTTCTGACCTTCAAGAGGTTGTGAGTGGGAAATACAGACTAGATATAATGAAATGGGTTTAATCAAGTGAAGATAGAAAGTTATTTGCTATATGTGGAGTTAAATAAATCTGTCTCTATTTCTAGTGTAGACAGGTATCACCTTCCAGCAATGACATAGCACTGGTAAATTCATTACTATCGTTGTCAAGAAGTTTAGGCAAAGAAACATGAAACTGGGGTTTTGCCTGTGTTTGCCAACAATTACAGAGAAGTTTGGTAAACTTTCCACCATGGTTATCATCTTGTCTGTTTCCTTATAGTTCCCTAATCCTGTGGCCTTCTGTACAAGTGCATGGAAAGTATTTAGTCTTTTAGGTACGTCATCTTTTTTTGTCATTGCAAAGAAGTCCTCTTATCTCTAAAACTTCTTTTTGCCTAAAAGAATTGCTATTATAATATTAGAGCTACATTATCTATGATAGAGTAATTCTTCATTATAGATTTCCCCCTCTATCCTTTTGTTTGGATTTTTCAATACTCTGTTATTCCCCTTGCCCCAGGCTCCTGACTGGATGTTTTCTATTGATGTATCTCAGACTACCAGTCTTTGTATGAGCTGCCCTTAATTTACTATATCTAATCATTATAGTATTTAGTTATTGTATTTTCAATTCTTTAATTTCTGTTTGAGTCTTTATTACAGATTTCCCTTTCTGATAGTGTTCTGTAGCCTGCTCTTGATGTTTTTCAGCACATTAACATAATTTTTAAAAGTCTATGCTAAATTTAGTAAATGAACCACCTCTGCATTAGTTCCTATTGTTGATTTCTTCCTTTGTTATTCCTCTTTCTTATTCTTCAGAGTACGTATTGAATGAATGCTGAACATTTTATTCAAAATAATTCTAATTGTGGGGGTAGAGATGGCTCAGCAGTTGAGAGCACTTGCAACTCTTTCAAAGGATTAGGGTTTCCAGTGTACATATGGCAGCTTTTGTCCACCAGAACTCCAGCTGTAGGTGATCTGACACCCTTTTCTGGATTTGGTGGGTACTCCCATCCACAGACAAATTCCCATCTACCCACTCTACACATATTCACATAGTTAAAATAATAAAAAGGAATTTTAATGCCACATTTCTTTGTTCAAACTGCTTGGCAATGTTTGTCACGAACTTGGCAATGCTGTGTGCTAGCTGGAAGGTGACACAGGGCATAGACTGTCAGATTTACTTTACTTTCATATGTGGTAATTGTTTGCTCCCCTAGATGTGAACTTGATTATATCTTATCTGTTTCCTGGTTGGTATTTCCAGTCTTAGAAGTTCTCAGTATATCACAATTTTTCCATAGCCATTGGTAAACTTTGCAAGATTCTCCACAGGTAACATCATTTTTCTTGTTCAATTCTTTTAATGACTGAACCCAGAGAACCAAGACAAGGGCTGGATCTCCTTTTTCTCATCTCCAGTGGATCTCCACTATAACTAAGGGGAAAAATAAAAGGGACAAAAATCACCAGGTGGACTAAGTCCCAAATTCAGCAGTCATGAATGGAACTTGTTTAATGATTTTTGTTTGTTCTTCCAATAAAAAAAATCATATCAGGATTGCCCCTCGGAGGTAAAAGTTGATACAGTGAGTATTATTTGCTGTTAATAATGAAGTAAAAATTCCCCATTAAATTATAGGGATGCTTAATAATCTACAGATGATGTAGAGTTGAGAGTTTTTCTTTGTTTGCCAGTGATACCTCATTTTAAATGTCTCTCCTCCCTCCAAGTAAAAGAGATGCGTCTTGCCACAGAAAGAAGTTGGAATTCAAGGTAACTTTCGTTCTCTTTATAGAAACTTGCTGCTCTTCTCACCTTTGTGGACATAAATTTGATGCTATATGTAAATGTGCCTTGTAAAGTCTAAAGTGCTGTAAAAATGAAGCTATTTTGCTTAATAATTAACATTAATGCTAATAAAATGTTGTCCCCTATTAAAATGCAAATGCTTTGGGGAGACTGAAACATTAAACCAATTATGCATGACTTGATGAGAAATATCTCATCAGCAACTTTCCTGGGCAGTCAATGAATTGGTGTAATGGAAGACAGGAGTGTGTGTGTGTGTGTGTGTGTGTGTGTGTGTGTGTGTTGTGTGTGTGTCTAGGACTGAAGAGTTAGGAGCCACTTGCTTATTACTAAAAGCAGTGGGATCTTACATTTGCTAATATCACTGAAAGGCTATGAGAAATGAATCAGTCAGTTCTGCTCACTAGAATCCACGTAAAAAGCTAGTTATGCAGAGATTGCAGTTTGAGGTGGAGACAGGAGAATCCTCAAAGGCTTCCTGACCAGCTGGCTAGCCAGCTTGTGAGCTCTAGGTTCAGTGAGAGTCCCTGTCTCAGAAAATAAGGTGGAGAGTAAAAGAAAAAAAAATGATGTTGACCTCTGCCCTACACATGTGCACCCCCCACCCCCTGTACATATACCATAGCTCACACACTCAAAACACACATACATACACCATAGCTCACACACTCAAAACACACATACACACACCATAGCTCACATTCAAAACACACCAAAATATACTCACAAAATAGGCATAAGCAGAAGATGGCAGTCGAAAGGGCTCTCATCTTTTAAAAAATTTGTCCATTTCCAGCTTCCGTTTTCTTATTCCACCTTCCTGTTGCCAACCCTCCTATTTTCCTTCTTCCTTCATTAGCTGAGATGTGGCAAGTGACAGGTGAAACCAATGGCCTCTGCCTTAGGGAGCTAAGGATCACACAGGCACAGAATATGTCAGATATTTTGATGCAGTGCTTTGTCCATAGCTAGGATAGCCTTGTGGGATTGCCTAATGTGGTTGGGAAGGTTTTCCAAATATGGCGATGGTGAAAACTGAGATGTAAAAATCTGAGAATGAGTAATGGAGGTTATATATCTGATATAATTATACATATATATATTTATATACATATTTATATACATTTATTTATATTTTTGTATATATTTATATACATATTTATATATATATAAAATTGTGTGATGACATCATATAAGTTTTAATATACTTTACCTTTTGTAGGCATTATCTTTGTATAAGAGTTTCTATCTACTGTCAGCTCTTGTGACCAATGTAGTTAGTTATAAGGTTGCATAATAATTCTCTTGAGTGTATTCCTCCAGTTTACCTGACATTTCATGTCATTTGTCTGGTGTTTCCTGTGCCTGATTAACATGCTCTGCCCTTTATTTGTATGAGGTCAACTTTTAAAAATGCTACATATAAACATGATCTTAATGCATTTGTCTATCTGTGCCTGATTGATTTAGTTTATCTTGGCATTCTTCTGGCTTCCCTATCTTGTACATGATAAGTGCATGTAATTTAATTTCTATTAAAAGTACAAGTCACCATGTTTGAATGTGGTGAACCCTAGTGGGTTTTAAGCAGCAGTGTCATGCATTGCAAAGCATTGTGCCTTAAAGCAAAGCTGAATGCAATTTTTATACTTTAAAATAGGGATAAGCATCTTCTTCTTTTGAGTCTCAGTTTAATGTTTACTTCTTCATTCCAACATTAAGAATCAAGAAGTCTCGGATGAAGTCTAAATTCCAAACAAAACGATGTAAAATAAAATGCAGTAATATAAAAAGTAAGGTATGAGGCTCAGTGCTTGTCCTTAAGTGTCTTTTGGCAGATGGTGTTAAATAAAGGCAAACAAGCACATGGAAGGCATCTGGGCTTTCCTGTCTGGGTCTGTGTGCTCTGGCAAAGATTATCCCACAGGAAGGCAGTACAAACTACATTTGAGGTATTTCCTTTGGTCTTCTGCTCCCTGACATCGTGTGTGTCTGTGTATGTGTGTGTGTGTGTGTGTGTGTGTGTGTGTGTGTGTATGTGTTTGGCTGTGTGTCCAGGCCAGAGTACAACATTAGGTGTCATTCCTCAGGTCCTGTCTACCTTTTGTTAAGATGTGGAACTCATTAGCATGGAACCCACCGACTAGACTAGGTTATGCATCTTGCTCCCAAAGCCACAGGGATCTGCTTGCCTCCTACCTAGTGTTGGGATTACAAGCGTACACCACAACATATAGCTCTGTGGGTTCTGAGGACTGAACTCAAGTCTTAGTTCAAGGCAAGCACTTTACCAAATGGACTATCATGACAATTTCAACCTACATGTTTCTCTTCCTTATGTTCTCTTCTTTCAGATGGATACTTCAGAGAATTCTAGATTAATTCCTGAGAATCCCACTCGTACTCAATGTTTTTGTCTCTTTACCTGGTACACTATTTCACCTTCTGTAAATTCCTTGATTTGGAAGTTAGAGAAGAGAGTCATTCACTAAAGCAGTTGATCAAGGCTATTTCCCCTGAGAGACTGGTAAGAATAGCAAGGTCTAGAAAGGAAATTTCCAGTAGAATTCTGGAGAAATGCTTATAGCCACAAGGGAAATAGAGTTTTGAGAAATGTGGAAGGGAAATGATATTTCAGATGCAAATTCATTTGGGTTTTTAACTATTTTCAGCTTTGCTTATTGCCTCCTGTGATATATGCTTTCTTTGTGGGTTCTCAGTGACTGATCAATGTGAACTTTATTTGAGCCTGTGGTCACAGATTATTTCCAGTGTTGGTAGCTCCTTTGAAAGAGGTTGCATTTGAAGGCTAGACACATCACATTCAAACCTTTATGTCCCATGAACTGCAGACCAGAGGCAGGAGTTGAAGGAGAAAGGAAAGTGCATGTTGTATGCCTACAGACAGTAGAATACATATATTAGCTTGGTTGAGCATAACAGCCATCTGCAAACATAGATGTTTTATGCATTTGTTAGAGATGAGAACACTGAAGTTCAGAAAGGTTAACAGACATCCCAAATTTATATTAAAAGGAAGAAACAGAAGGGGAATTTGATCTGATGTCTGTTTAAAATAGAAATTGGTGTTCTTTCCATAGCCAAATTGGAAAGAGCCATTTGGATGTATAAGAAGGAAATTCCTGTACCAAGTGATGGGATTCTTTATAATTATTCACATTTTAGGGGGTAGTTGATATTCCATCATTTAAAAAATTATTTCCTTTGGACCGTGATATGCAGCATGCCTGTTGACACTGAAGAACTTGGAAGACACCATAAGGAATGTCTGCCAAGCAATTTGGGAGGGCCCCATGGCTCCAGTGTCAGCAAAGTTTAGACATACATATACATGTATATTTGTACATCTTACTTCTGGATGACTTTGAATAAATAGCCTTTTGGTTGTTGAGAAAAAAAGGTGGGACTACTAGTCTACAGAATCCTCATGCTTTCTGGCTTACACCCTTCTACATGTGACCCAGCAGCCAAGAAATCTGAACAGACAAAGGTCGGGTCTCAAAGCCTGGAACCTATTGACAGCATCACATGCTAATGACACATGACTGTCAATGGACTCAGATTTCCATGACTGAGAATGAGGCTCAGAGGAGTGAGAGAACACATGACGAGAGCGAGAGCTATTTAGTGGCTCTCAGCTTACCGAAAACCAATCTGTTGAAAAGCAGTTCACCAAAAACATCAATTGAACACATAGTTGGTGAAAATCAGTTCACCAAAGATCAACTGACAATTTCCAGGAAAACTGCCCAGCAAATATTTTAAACCAGATGGAGGATATGCTGTTGCTGAGGTTTCCTAGCAAAGGCAAATGAGCTTTGCTGAAGGAGCAGAGCAGAGGATAAGGACAGGGGCATCACAGAGCAGATATCTATAAAATAATATCAGTAACAGCAAAGTCTGCTTTTTCCATAGTTTTGTGGATCCAACCTAGGGCTTTGTGCATTCTAGGTAAGCACTCTGAGATGGAGTTATATCCCCAGCCCAGTGTAAGTTTTAGATATACTGTTCTGAGTATTTCCAGTATTGAGACAAGTGCACATAATTCAAGAGAGATTGATACTCAAATCAGCCAGAATAACAAATCCATATAAAAACTTTGTATTACTATTGTTGACTTCTACTTTTTAGATATTTGAATGATGTTATCATGAGCACACATACATGCTTTTCCTTTTTCTTCTTTTGTACATATACATTTTAATTTCTTTCGGGTAGAAACCCATAAGAAGAATTGCTGGGCCATATTGTAAGCTGTTGCTTAACATTTAAAGAAACTTGATATCATTTTAGATTTTATTAACAAACAATTATCAACCATACTACATTTTCTTTATCCATTGTCTGTTGAGTGACTTCCAGATTGTTTCCAAGTTCTGGCTATTATGAATAGAGTGTCAATGAACATGATTGAGCAATAGCCTCTGTGGTACTATAAATTGTTGTCTGGGTACAGGTCCAACAGTGGTATAGCTAGATCTTGAGGTGTATTGATTTCCATCTTTCTGAAGAACCATCACACTGAGTTCCATGGTTGCTGTAAAAGTTTTCAATTCTACGGCAATAGATGAATATTTTCCATACTCCACATCCTTGCCAGAATAAGCTGTCATTTGTTTTGTTGATCTTATATATCCTGATGGGTCTAAGATGATATCTCTAAGTAGTTAAGTTTTCATTTCTTTGATTGCTAAGGATGTTGAACACTTTTTTAAGTGTTCTCAGGCATTTACGTTTTCTCTTTTGTGAATTCTCTGTTTAGATATGTACTCATTTTATTTTATTCTTCTTTCATAGAATACATCCCAACCATGTTTCCATTCCCTCTACTTCTTTCAGTACCTGCCCCTTCCCCAGGTCCACTCCTTCTCTGTTTCCTTTCAGAAAAGAACATGGCATAACAAGTTACAATAAGACTAGGCACAACCCCTCATATTCAGGGCTGGACAAATCAACCCAGTAGGAGGAAAAGAGTTCCAAGAAAAGGCAAAAGTCTCAGAGACACCCCCATTTTCACTGTTAGGAGTTCCATAAGAATACCAAGCTAACAAACATATTTGCATGGAACTTAGCACAGACCCATGCAGGCTGCTGCTCTAGTCTCTGTGAGCCCCTATGAGGCTTACTTAGTTGATTCTGTGTGCTGTGTTCTCCTAGTGTCCTTGACCCCTCTGGCTCCTCCAATTTTTTCTTTGTCTGCCTTGAGGTTCCCTGAGGGGAGGGACATGATATACCTTTCCAATTTAGCCTCGTTCTCCACCTAATGTTTGGCTATGCATACCCTAGTTTTAAATTGGGTTACTTAATTTCTTGATATTTAGTTTTTTGAGTTCTTGATATATTTGGGTATTATCCCTCCTATTGGATATGTAGTTGGAAAAAAATCTTTTCCCTGTCTACAGACTGAAGCTTTGTCAGAATGAAAGTGTCCTTTGTCTTACAGAAATTTTCAGTTTCATGAGGTCCCATTTATTGTTGATCTCAGTGCCTATGGTTATTGTGTTCTGTTCAGAATGTCTTCTCCTGTGAAATGTTTCATGCTAATCCCTGCTTTCTCTTCTATCAGGTTTAGTGTGTATCTCCTATCTGGTTTTATGTTAAGGTTTTTGATCCACGTGAACTTGTGTTTTGTGCAGGGTAAAAAGTATGGATTTGTTTTCATTTTTCTATATGCTGCCATCCAGCTGGACCAACATTATTTGTTGAAGATGCTGTCTTTGTCTCCAGCGTGTCTTTCTGGCTTTCTTAAAAAAAAAATCAAAACAAAACAACAACAACAAAAAAACCCCAGGTGTCTATAAGTGTGTGGGTTTGTGTTTGTGACTTCAACTCAATTTCATTGTCTCTTTTTTGTGCCAAATGGATGCTGTTTTTGTTACTATAGCTCTGTAGTATAACTTGAAATCAAGGATAGTTATAAATTTCATAATTCTTTTATTACGTAGGCCTGTTTTAAGTATTCTGGGACTTTTGTGTTTCTATATAAAATTGAAAAATTTCCTTTCCAGATTAGTGAAAAATTGTATTGGAATTTTGATGAGAATTTCATTGAATCTATGGATAGGTTTTGGTAGGATGGCCATTTTTACTGTAATAACTTTAATTCATGAGCATGGGGGATGCTTTCATTTCTAATAACTTCTTAAGCTCCTCATAGGTTTTTTTTTTTCATACACAAGTCTTTCACTTGCCTGGATAGAGTTACTCCAAAATATATCATCTTTCTTGAGGTTATTGTGATAGCTGTTGTTTCCCTGATTATTTTCTCAATCTGTTTGTCATTTGGGTATACCAGGGGGCTACTAATTTTCTTGAGTTAATTTTGTATCCAGCTAGTTTTCTTAAAGGGTTTATCAATTGTAGGCATTTCCTGGTGGAAGTTTTAGGGTCACTTATGTATATTATCATATCATCTGCAAATAAACATACCTTCACTTCTTTCTTTTTAATTTTTAATTCCTTTGATCATCTTTAGTTGTTGCATTGCTCTAGCTGAGACTTCAAGTATTGCGTTGAGTAGATAAGGAGAGAGTGCAAAACTTTTGTCTTTTTTTTTTATTTTAGTGAAATTGGCTTGAATTTCTCCTTATTTAAGGTGATGCTGGTTACGGGCTTGCTGTAAATTGCCTTTATTATGTTTAGGTATGTCCCTTATATCTCTAATCTTTCCAGGACTTTTATCATGATGGGGAATTGGATTTTATCAAAGACCTTTTCTCATTTAATGAGATGATCATGTGTTTTTTTTTCTTTCAGTTTGTCTATAAAGTGAATTACATTTATTTTTTAATGCATGTTGAACATTCTTGTATCTCTGGGATAAAGCCTGCTTGATAATGATTAGTGATTTTTCTAATGTAAGGCTGGATTTATAGACTGATATTGCTTACATTTGGTTTAATAATGTAATCTCTTATTTTCTCCTTCTGTTGTGATTTGAAGTTTTTCTGGGTAAAGTAATATGTGCCTGTATCCGTGGTCTCTCAGAGTTTGTAGAATATCTCTCCAGGCCCTTCTTTCTAACTTTGAGAGTCTTTACTGAGAAGCCAGGTCTAATTCTAATAGTAAATATGCCTGTGGATATTTCTTATTCTTTTTTGCTTTTCAAAGTTTTTTTTTTGTTCTTTATGTTTAATATTTTGATTATTATGTGTTGAGGTGACTATCTTTTCTGCTCCAGTCTATTTGGTGTTCTGTCTGCTTCTTGTACCTTCACAGGCATCTTCTTCTTTTGGTTAAGGATTTTTTTTTATGATTTTGTTGAAAATATTTCTGGTGACTTTACCCTGTGTTTCTTCTCCTTCCTTTATTCCTATAATTCTTTTTTCTTTTAAATGTTACTTACTATTATTATTAAAAATAGATTCCTGACTACAGTTTCTCCTCCCTCCATTCCTCCCAGCAGCGCCTATCCCCCTTTTCCCAGATCTACTCCTCTCTCTGTTTCCTATATAGTAAAGAGCAGGCCTCCAGGAGATGACAGCTAAACAGGACCAAACAAAGAGATTTAGTCTTTTCACAGTATCTCAGATTTTCTGGATATTTTTTGCCAGGACTATCTATTTTAGATGTATTATTTTCTTTGGCTAAGCTATCCATTTCTTCGATTGCGCCTTCAATGCCTGAGATTCTCTTTTCCATTGTGGTGAGGCTTGTCTATGAAGTTCTTGTTAGCTTTCCCAAGTCTTTCCATTCCACATTTTCCTCAGTTTGAGTTTTCTTTACTAATTCTATTTATATGCTCAGGTCATGAACTATGATATTTATTTCATTCTACTCATTGTGTTTTTATAGATTTCTTTAAGGAAATTATGAATATCCTTTTTGAGAATCTCTATCATATTTGTGTTTATCATATTTGTCTTTTTTCTTTGTTATTTTTATTTATTTTTTGCATACTTTATTTATTTACATTTCAAATGTCATCCCCTTTCCCCATTTCCCCTCCCTAGAAACCCTCTATCTCATCCCCCCTCCTCCTTTATGCTTTTATCCCATTTTGATTACATGCAAGTATTAAAGTCAGTTCTAGGATGAGGAACTAGCAATACAATAGATGCAAATAGTCAAGGAACAAGCAAGACAATAAACACAAGTAGTCAAAGAACAAGCAAGGCAATAAACAAGGTTCTGTGAATACTCCTGTGATCATTGTTTCTAAGGGCTGATCAGGATTACCAAAATATCTGAGCCTACTTCCCTATCCTAGCCCAAAGTCATTTTCATGTCTGAAGCCTACTTCCTTTTTCTAGCCTAAGATTTATATTCCTGACTGAAATTACTTCTTTGTTCTAGCCTAATGTCAGATTCCTGCCTGATTCAGCACTTTGCAGTACTTGGGGCCAGATGTGGTAGGATTGTTGGCCTCTTGTGGTGACATGTTGTCCTGGCCATCATAGATTGCATTTTTACACCGGTCTCTAGGCATCTGGAATCCCAAGAAGATTGTAATTCTAGTTGCTGTTATCTGGTCTTATGTTTGTTGGGTTGGTATTTTGTGCCTTGATTTCTTTTTCCCTCTCTAATTTGTCAGATGCTGTGGTGACTATGTGTTGCCTAGTAGGAACTTCTTCTGGGATCCTGATATGTGTGGAGACTAGTGGTTTCAAAGTAAGATATATTCCTATGTACTGGGAGCTGATATTTCAGAATGGAGATGGGCTGTGAAAGGAGTCTGAGGGTGTCCACAGGAGGGAGGAGAGCAGGCTGTTTCACAAGGATCTGCTTAGTCCCCTGGGAATGAGGGCAGGGAGTGAGGAGAGGCTACAGAAGAAGGTCTGCTATAGAGCTGGGGTTGAGACTAAGGGATTGGACTTAGAGGAATGGAGGAAGAAGTCAAGATCTACTGTTAGCTTACCTGCTTCCCTTGCTTGGGTGCAGTTGTTAAAGCATTTGACCTAAGAATAAATGAGCAACAGTAAGCAGAAGACATTTACCTTTCAACTAAAATTTATTCACTTTTCTTCTTTGTCACTGCACATGTGAGCTAAGTCCTTTTCCAAGCCCTTACATGCTCTCCTAGAGAACACTTAGTTTCACCTTAAAACATTAACTTTCATGCAATTATCCAACTGGGCCAAGAGTTGTCAAAGGATTGTGTCCTGGTGTATTGCTTGAGCCCATTTTTTTTTTATTCATTCTTATCCTCCATCCTCTCCATTGCATAATAAATTGCTATTATTGAGCCTTTGCTATACCAATAAAATTATTATGATTTCAAATGTATTGAGCTCTCCTATGGCTAAGAAACTGCACCTGTAGTACAGTCTCTGACACAGCTAGATGATTAATAAACTTTGTTGAGTAAATAGTGCTAAGTAGACAGAATTTTTAGAATGTAGAGGTTTATTTTAGCAAACACTGGCTATTTTGAACGTGCTGCAGGTGGGTCGGAGTGAATGACCACTTCCTGGCTCCATTTATATTTTCCACTACTATGGTCATTCATAGGGAAGAAATACCACATTGTTCCTTGATTTGCCCAGGGGAGTCCAGCAGGAACCAACTACTTCTCACCCACCAGCTTTCTGTGGTTGGATAATCCAAATCATGTAGGGCCCCCTTTTGTTCACAAAGTTTGAAAGATGACATAATTTCCTTATTCATATCTAAAACACCGTGTGATATTTGGTCTCTCATGGCAGATCTGTAAAAGAAGCCAGATTTAAACAAAAGATGGCAACAGATTCCTTACTTGAGTACATCCTTATGTTCATCCAAAACCCCATGGCCGCCAGGGTATTCTTCACCATGAAAGCAAAGTGACCACTACATAGCCTGAGTTAGCATCCGATAGCTGTTCTTTCCTTTCTAGAGTCTCACTTATTTTTCATTTCCTATGGGCAAAGTAGGTGGATCTATAGTATCTATCAATGTGGCTAATCAGGAATGATGGAGCAGAGATTGAGGGAATGGCCAAACAATGGCTGGCCCAAGTTGAGACAGGTCCTATGTAAGAGAGCCAATCCCCGGCACTATTAATGATACTCTGCTATGCTTGCAGACAGGAATCTAGCATAACTGTCTCCTCAGAGGTTTTATCCAGCCGCAGATGGAAACACATGCAGAGACCCATAGCCAAACATCAGGTGGAGCTTGGGGAATTTTGTGGTAGAGAATTGAGCAAACTGGAGGAGTCAAGGACACCACAAGAAGACCAACAGAGTCAACTAACCTGGCCCATGGGAGCTCACAGAGACTGAACCACACACCAAAGAGCATGCAGAGGCTGGACCTAGGCCCCCTACACATATGTAGCAGATGTGCAGCCTGGTCTTCATGTGGGTCTGCTAATGATTGAAGTGGAGTCTGTCTCTCTGACTCTGTTGCCTACCACTCGATCCCATTCCTATAACTGGACTTCCTGGTTGGACCTCAGTGGGAGAGGATGTGTTTAGTTCTACTGTGACTGGATGTCGCAGGGTGAGGAGATACTCTTCTCTGGGGAGAAGAGGAGGTAATTCAGGGAGGGATTTGTAAGGGTGAAACTGGAAGGAGAAAGGGAGGTCAAGAGGTAAAGTCAATTAATTAATTAATTAATTTTAAAAATCTGTCAAAGCAATATCTTAGTACACACAGCACCAAGGCAATGCCCCCCTGCAGGTCTGCCTCTTACTTACTCCCTGACAGCAGAACCTTGGGAATTAGACAACTGTAGGTTCAGTAGAACTTTGCTACATACCAGATATGTGTCAGAAGAAGGTATTTAGTTTAAGCTTTAGTTTGCATGTCTGTAAAACAGTAGGAGAAATATGATTACTGGGAAGAGGGAGAGAGGCAGCCTTGCAGGAATGTCTGTGCTTACAGTTTCTTGTATAATCAGCTGGTAAGAAATGTTCCTTGTCTTTCTGTCAGGATCTGGTGAGATGATTGTTCCCTAAGGCTAGCATGATGAGAACTGCCTGCCTCAGTTCACCAAATGAGGCTTTGAGGAATTAACTTGGGCAGTTTTAATTGATCAGCGGGCAATTTCCACAAGTGGGTGCAGATTAGCCACACTGTATTATGGCCTAATTACTTTTGTCACTCCTAGGAGCCTGCTGAATACATTGTATCTTTGCGATTAAAATGAGGTTCTTCTAATTAAAACCAAGGAGTTCGGCAAACAGCCTATGGTGCTTTAATTCTGGCAGGCTGTGTTTAATCAGAACAATGGTCCATGCATGCTGATCGCTTCTTTGGGATCAAATCCACCACCTAATGTGCCACAGATTTGTACTGTTGGATGAAGTTGAGAGGATACTTGCTTAGAAGACCATGGCAGTTGAGAAGCTGAAAATTAGCTGTTTTCATTGCTTGCGCTCAGGGTTTATTTTAGTTAAATGTAGTCTTAGTAGGTAGGAGATATTTGCTCTTCCTTTCCCCCTGACTTGAGCATGTAAACACTTCTTTACTCACCTGACAATGATTTATAGAGACTTCCTAGTAGGTAGGCTCCATATATACATATTTTTCTGCTCCTCATTCTAGTCACCCCCTCCCATAATCAATCCCCCCATTCCCACCTCCCCTTCTCCTCTGAGAGGGTGGAGGCCCTCCTGGACATTCCTCTACCCTGGCACATTAAGTCTCTGTGGAGCTAGGTGCTTCCTCTCCCGCTGAGGCCAGACAAGGCGGCCCAACTAGACGACCATATTCTACAGACATACAATAACTTTTGAGATAGCCCCCGCTCCAGTTGTTCAGGACCAACAAATATTCTGAAATATCCAGAATAAATGCTTGAGCTTTGTGGGTAACATTGCTGAATGAATGAGATCTGTAGTGCAGAGTACACAGAGTAGGAAAAGGAGAAAATAAACAAACAAGAATTGCGGATATTATTCCTATAAATATTAAAAGGCTAACTGTGGGCGATTTGAGAACGGACAGGAGAGATCAATGAATATGCTTCCTTGAATCTGAGGTCTTTGGAGGTTATTTGACCGTGTAGATGCGTGGATCTTTGTTTATCTTTTACAACTTAATTTTATAACTATAGAAATATAATTTAACGTGTAAAAAGCCAGCAGTTATATAATTAAATCATGTCTACAGCAATGCGAACTGTATCTGGTAGGATGCAATTGATTTTCACACCGTGGATATTGAACATTTCTACCCATTTTGCATGCATTTTTAGTTTCATCTCAGCATCCCCATGTGAGCATTGGTTGTAATATTTCATGGTTGCCTCACTGACTTAGAAGAAACTGGAAACTATGGGCAGGGTCAATCAGGTAGCTAAGGAAAGCCTTAAGAGGAGTTGGTACTGGAGCTGAGTCTTGAACGGATAAAGACATTACCCACACGCATAGGAGAGAAAGATTGTTCTAGGAAGAGGAGACAGCTGTGTAAATCTGCCAGGAAGAAATAAGTTGTCACATTCCAGGAGGCTATTGCCAAAAGTAAGGAGGTGAATAGCTGGAGGTGTGATTGAAGGACTGGTGGGACCAGATTAGGCTGGGCCTTTAGGCTGTAGCCAGGAACTAAATTTTTATTCTACAAGTCATGAGAGTGGATTGCCGGTTTATACAGTGAGGTGCCATCAGCCAGCATAGACTAGAGAATGGATTTGTTTCTTTCCCCATGAGAGTTCCATTCTCATTTCCCCCCTCGAATTATTATTAGTAATCTTGACATTTTAATTGCCTTATCAGGAGACAAAATATAGTTTTATTTGGATTAATAATTACAAACAAACATAAGTAGCAAGATGATATATAATATTGAAGAGACATTTGCAAAATTAGAAAACCACACACACACACACACAGAGATACACACACAGATACACACAGATACACAGACAGACACACAGACACACACTGACAAACAGACACACACACACACACACACACACACACACACACACACACACACAAGACGGAAGCTGGGGAGATGGATCAGTGGATAAAGAGCTTACTATACAAGTCTGGGAACCACAGATTGATTCCCAGCACTCACAGAAATGCCAGAAGGGTATTGTGGTCCACTTCCCACCTGTAGTGTCAGAACTCAGGGTGTGGAGACAGAATCCCCGGAGCAAGCTGGCTCTTTAGACTATGTCAGCCAGCAAGCTCTGGGTTCAAGTGAGAGACCCCGCATCAACATTTGAGCTGCAGAACAGCTGAGGAAGACACTGCCATCTCCTTGTGGTCTCCACACATATGAACATATTTACTTTCACCCACATGTATACTACACACACTTGTGCCCATACACATGTAAACATGTATGCACAAACCCACATATGGGAAGAGAAATGTACCAGGATGAAAAAAATATTTGGCTTTTGAAAATGTGGAGCACAGCTCCCAGATCACTATTTTTAGTTTCTAGAGGATCTCTGTGTCTAGACCACTTTCTCCATGTGATACAATGGGTAAAATATCTTCTAAGCTGACTAGGCCCACTAACATTCCTGTGACATGTGATCACTGAACAATAATAGCTAATAGATTCTGCCTACCACAGCATGTGTCAGGGACACCTGAGTCTTCTGCACCAAAGCTAGTCCATGGCAGGCCTCACATCTGTTCTTCCTTCCTCTGAGAGGCACTCTCTGGAAAGGTTCTTCCGGCTTTGGCAGTCCCAAGGGTAGGTGGTAAGCTTCCCCTGATCTCTCAATAAGGAACACACCTGGGAAGAAATTAACCAGTGGAAAAAAGGCTGTTCAGAGAAAGCAGGAGGAAACCTGGTGGAGGAGTCCAGAGACCCGAGCAACAGTGGAGCAGAAAATGGCTTCTTGGAACCAGGCTTGATATGAATTCAAGGTCAAGTCTTTACCCATGGATTACTCTAAGTCTACATTCACAGCTATGATTAATTCTGTATCATACTACTTTCTTATTGCTAAATTCTATCTCAGAAATTTCCATTCTGATGGGATTGAGCTTTTGAAGAGTCTACTCAAGCCATCTAGCTATGGGAAATACATTTCCATTATACATTTATTTATGGAGCCAAGCTTTCCAATGAGCATTGGTGGCAATGTAGACAATCATAAAAATACCTATTATTTCTTTCATATGCATCACAAGCCTGACCTTGTGCTGGGGACATGATGTACATTTGCTCAAAATTTTAAGAAATGGTTTCAAGGTAAATATGTCGAATCTTCATTTCCTAGAAGAGAGGAGCAACGCCTATAGATATTCTGTCACAAATTTAAGAGAGGCACATAGAGAGTTCAGGGTTTGCTGTTGAGTCTATTGGCACTATGGACTCTATGTCAAAGTTTTTGTCATCCACCCAAGTCCATCTAAACATATGGAGATTGCTCATAGCCTTAAAACTTGAGGAATCTGACAGTGCCCTCACACTAGCTGAGTGGTTCTCAACCTTCCTAAAGCCTTTCTAATGGAGTTTCTCATGTTATGGTGACCCCCAACAATAAAATTATTTTTGTTGCTACTTCATAACTATCATTTTGCCACTGTTATGAATTGTAATGTAAATATCTGATATACAGAATAGATACGTGACCCCTGTAAGAGGTTCACTCAGGGATCACAACTTACAGGTTGAGAACCATTGCTAATAGCCACTTTTGCTGTGATAAACCTGGCAGGATTCATTAAAAAAAATCCTAGCTGATACTCAATAGTCTGAATCTTTGGGAGGTGGTATTTATGTAGCACAAAGAACATTGTCCTTGGATTTGATGCACCCTGCACAGGCTTTGAAGGTCACAGTTTTCCTGCCTGTAATTATGATTCTACATTTATTTCCCAGAGTTGATGTAAAGGTTAGGTGGCATATAATAAATGTTTATTAAGCTCAACTTCTTTCAATAGCACATAGCAATATAGATATGAATCAAAGACCTGTAGTCTCTGCTTTGATTATTTTTCATGTAACATTCTAGGTCAACTAAAATAAGCCATTCAAAGAAATGCTCACATGCGCTATTTTATTAGTGTTGAGAAAGAAGCATTGATCAATATATCAACAGATTCTCTTTAGAGTAGGTATGTGTAAAGGTCTTTGAAGAATAGTGAAATGTAAGCAGATAGCTGGAGATAAGTAGGAATTAATCAGGTAAAATGTTTTTGAGAGTGGAAAAGAGAATTTCGAAAAAGAAAAGTAGCATTCAGTTTTACAAACCGGAAGGGAGTTATTGGCTGCAGAGGATGAACATGTGGTAGGTGTTCCAGTGAGCTGGGGGACATTTAAATCTAAACAAGCCCTTGCACATATGTGCCACCATATCCCTTCAAAGTACTGAGGGGCATGTAACTGAAGATGTACGACTTTCTATTCTTCCATGCTTACTATCCCCCAAATAGTGAATTGGCGCCTAAAGACTTTGGGGATTGAGTTGGAGGAGTGTCCTTATGTCCAGGTTTGTGCAGGGCAGTACTGCCGTATGTATGTGATACTAGCTAGATTATTCACACAGTGCTTTCATTCTGAATGTTGTCAGGGCATTACACATGGACCTGGCCCCAGCTGGTTGTCAGCCTGGGTACAGAGATATGTCTTTTAAGGTAATTTCCCTTTGTTTTTGATCTGTTGGCATTTTGATTGCATTTAAATCCTTGAGAATGGCGTCCAGTTAGATAATGACAGTTCAGCAAAGAGTGCAAAACATCCTTATTGCTAACATTATGCCTGTCGGCATCGTTGATGGAGATAAAGCTTTTTGCTGTGAGAAAACCTGCACTGTGGGGAAAGCACCGATTAGCCAGAACATTTCCTCTTCCACGGAGCAGAAGAAATAATTTCTGTGTACTTCTGCCTAGTGTGGTCTGTGATTGCTACTTAGTGTATTTCAGTTCACTGATGTTTCCAGAATAGGCTTTGCCAACCCTGGTGGCTACAGCTTTGGCTGCAGCAGTTTTTACTGGGTGATTCCAGGCAGATAGAGCTTCTTTTTCTAGGTAGAGGTAGATCTTAGTCCAGGGAAAGGACTTCAGTTTTCTCACTTGGAGAAGCCTCCAGATTTCCCTGTGATAGTCAGAGGCTAGCTTCAGATGAACTGTAATTAGGGAGAGCTGCAATCCCATCATTCATTTTGTTGTTTGCTAAGAGTGTTTGCAGACGACACCATATCAAACATGGCTGTCTCATGACCTTATATAGACTTCCATCACTAGCCTCATTCATGAATCATAAGCAGAGACAGGGTCTTGATCACAACGCTTGATAAGACTCTGGTTTTGCATTTGACTTCAGAAGCTGGTGAGAGGGAAAAGTGGCTTCTCCTCCCCCCTTCCCCTCCCCCTCCGCTGCTCTGCTTTTTGCTTTGAATTCTCTCTCTAGCACATGACAGGATCTGGCAGAAGTGTAGTGGTCAGGGGAGCATGATGGAGGAAGTAACCTTTTCTCTCATTGGGAGAGATTTGCTTCATTGAAACATGAAGTGCAACTTCACAGGGCTGGGTCCTAGCAAGCCTCCAAAGGGCAGTGTGTTGGCAACAAAAGTCCCCTCTCTCTTTTTTGTCAATGAAAACTCAGTAAACTGCAGGAAGAGATGACAGCATTCCCCATTTCATTCACATGCCTGATAATAAACTCCATTGTCAAGAAAGCCTCAGGGCATTATCTGATGCTGCTATTTTCTGCTGGCCAGCATTTGCTCATCTCCCACATGACTCAGTGGTGCACAGCCTCCTCGACAGTTAGTGACGACCGACTGCCTAGCATTCTGCAGATTCTCAACCCTTGATTGGATATTCAGCTTCTCAAAATGACCACAGCCATGTGGCCCTCAAACCTCTGACGTGGGAAATAGTTCCAGAGGGCATTTGTGTTACAAAGGACTTTTCTTAGGGTTTTTAAATATTCAGTGGAGTTTTGGAAAATCTCTCTCTCTCTCTCTCTCTCTCTCTCTCTCTCTCTCTCTCTCTCTCTCACACACACACACACACACACACACACACACACACACACACACACAGAAAGAGAGAGGGGGGAGGGAGGGAGAGAAAGATATTAGACCAGGGATTGTAAATCCAGTATTGTGGGTGAAAGGAAAGAGACCCTCTGATAGATGCTTCAGATACATGATCTTGTTAAATCCATACCAAACCTATAGGGAGAGTGATGTCATCCTTATTTTACTGAAAGAAGGAGAAACTGAGACTCAGAATGTCTGACCACAGATGAAAAAGATGTATCAAGAAGCCAATACCAATTCGAATATCAATTATATGTTATGTATACTATTAAGCCTGTCATAGACATTTCCTTCCTCAATTTTCAGAATGTCTTTGTATGATAAGCAATATTATCTCCATTTATAGATAAAAAATTAGAGTTCCCAGAGAAGATAGAGTTGTGTCTTGTCCTAGAAAGACAATCTGGATTAGAGCACTGCTTGTGTGCACTCATGCTGCCTTCTTTCTGGTTCCAGCTTTGGGAGCAGGGACCCTAGAGAGTACTCAGAATTCTGTCAATACATGATCAAAGAAGGGAAGCTGCCCAGAACTGACTTTGTACAAGCTCCTAGTCTGTGTCAGAGACTCTCCCCAATCTTGTCACTTTCTAAGGAAACCATGAAAGCATTCTGAGTATGAAGCCTAGGAAGAGACTAATGTTCAAACAATGATTATAGTTTTATGTGACAGAAAATACATATATATTCACTTTGCAAAGGCAAATAAGAAACTCATGCCATTTTAGAAGCAAAACAGAGGCAAGGTTGGTACAAGTAGGAGCTGCTGACTATGAGAAGATAAACCCGATGAACTTCCCTACCTTCTCCAAACATCTCAGTCATCGGTATTGAAACTCATGTTCTTGGAAAACTTTCTTTCCTTATTGTTAATAGTCCAATTTCCAAGCATAAGATGAAGGACATTCTGTGTGTATAAAATTACCATTTATCAACCCTAAACTTGGAACCAAGACTGTGTCTGCAATTCCTAACTTTTCAGTAACCCAGTGGGTAGGTATTTTTCAAGGGAGGAATTCCAGACTGAGAAAGACAAACCAACCTAGAATCAGTGACTGATGGAACTAAATCTGTCAGTCCTGTTTTAGGGTTTGTGTGATGTCAATCAGTGTAGTATACTTCCAGATGCATGAAAGATGCTTATTGCTCAGCTTAAATACTGGGATGTCTTCACTGGGCTTTGTGTTAACATCTGTGAAACAATAGTTTCAGACACTATGGACCTAGTGTTTAGCCTTCTAAGACCCACTCAGTCTAGTTTTACTTACAAGCTTTTGGTTTTGATCTTGTGGAAGAATGCGGCAATGTGCTGTCTCTGCTTGTTTTCTTTTCTTCTACAAGAGCCAGGACTACCTCATGTTGAGCTGGTGCACAAGAAACGTTTGCTGAGTAAAATGAGAATTTTGCTTAACTGTTTTATTTTTTGACTAAAACAAGACTAGAAACAGACAGCGAGAAGAGAGGAACACCCAAGACAGCAAGATGTGGCAATAAACTGGAAGGAAATAGGGGGAAAAAAGGGCTGTAAAAATAGACTGAAGATTTCAAAAGCTTGAAGGTTTGGTTTCTGATGTTGGGGCAAATAGTCCCATACTTGGCAAAATATTTGTATAGTTTTTCCCACCTTTCCTAAAGCAAAACATTCATGGAGGAGAATATATATGTATATGTATACATATGTATATACATATATATTCTCTCTATATAAGATATATATATATTCTCTCTTTCTCTCTCTCTCTCTCTCTCTCTATCTATCAATCTATCTATCTATATATATCTCACACTCCAATCAACGGGAGTTACTCACTGCATATTTGACTATCCATGGGGTTTGTCCAGGTTAGCTTGTCTACACTCCCCCAACACTAACTGAACTGGCATCTTGGCACAGCTGTTTAATGTATCCTTGTATTGGTTAGAAAGCACCATAAGAAGTGTCACACAAGCTCTTAGTAGAAATAATGTCTTTTATTCTGTACCAGAGTGGATAGCACTCAGTAAATGCTCAGGAAGATGGATCTGTGGACAAAAGTGCTTGCTGATTTGCCTGACAACCTGAGTGTGATCCTGGAAACCTATGCAAAATATTTAGACGCTGTTGCTCACACCTGTAATTCTAGAATTCAGTGCTGACATGGGAGAAAGAGATAATTGACTCACCAGAAGCTTGCAGGTCAGCTAGCATGGAGTGCACAGACAGCATCACAGAAACAAGAGGCACATCTCCATAAAGATGAAGTGAAACGGGATAACCGACTTCTGAATGCTATCTTCTGGCTTCCGTATGTCTGACATGGTATGTGTATGACTGCACTCATGTACACACACACCAAACAATGTATTCATACAGGAGGATAATGAATAGATATATCATTTTCCAGAAATAATAGCAAGTTTAAGAAGATAAACAATCTCCTTTCCAGGAGAAAGACCACCATGAAAAAGTATACCATAAGACTCCCTAGGCTTATTGCCATGGAACCTAGTGGGACAGAACCAGTCAGTGAGGATTATCCACTGTATTCTTTGCATTGTCTTTCAGGCTTGAGGTGACCTCATGCTGTCTTGTGAGTACTTATGTTCATCTTTAAGTTAAAATATTTTCAAATGTCTGGGCATGGTAGCACATGCCTTTAGTCCCAGAACAAGTGCAACAAACGTAGGTGGAGCTCTAGGACTTTGAGGCCAGTATCCAGGGCTACTAGTAAGACCTTGTCTCAAAATCATTTTTCTAATTGGTTATTTCCAATGTTAAAGTTAGGGAATCTCTCTTTCTCTCTCCCCCTTTTCCTCCTGCTCCTGCCTCTCTGTGTTTTGGGAGAGTTACTTGGAAACCAAGTAATAGCCATTATGATTTGACTAAACTAGCATGAATTTTATGGATGTGCAACACTGGCAATCCAAGGACCACTCAGTAGCCAGAAACAGCAATATCAGAGAGAAGAGCTAAAGCTAGCCTGCAAGAGGCCTTTAGGCTTGAAATGATACACGGGGACTGAGGTTCTAGTTTTTTCTGTTTTTTTTTTTTCAAGCTGTACTCTTGGGAAGTTGCAAAAGCTGAACAGAAAGTATGAAATCTGGAAGTTTAAAAAAAGGTGCAAAACCTCCCCAAAGTGGCCAATTCTGAGAAACGGAGGACATTTTGATGACTTTAACTGCCCCACATTTCATTTTGTTGATCTTCTTTTTAATTAGTGAATTTTGTTCTTTGACTTTGTTCCTTTTCAATGTAAAAAAAAATGAATTAAGCCTGTTGTTAAAATTGGAGTTGCATTCTCTCTTTTAAAAATTCTATTTTTACATTATGAGAATTCCTCTTTTGATTTGTCACACCATTTTGAATAAGGACATTCCATATGCAAAATGTTTAAGGCCTTGGAGAGAGTGGCAAATGTAACCCAATGTGATTTGAGGGCTTCATTCAGGTCTGGTTTATTGAGAGGATTAGAGCCACCCCAGCCTCCTCTCTGCAAGTGGGTGTCTATGGGAGGTCTTGGTGTCTTAGTTGACACAGCACTTTGCATTTAAATGGCTATGTGACCTTGAACATTCCCGATGCTCTCTGGCTGTGGAGGGTTTTTGCTCTTATATGGGGATACATAACTGCCTTGCTGCTGAGTTGTGAAAATTAAACGAAGAAACAGTCCAAATATTCCAGATGTACTAAACATTGTGATTATCAGTCTATCAACTCTTAGTAGAGCCTGTGAGGTTCTGTGCATTGGTTCTCTGCAAGAAATGTGTATTGAACTCCACCAAGGCCATTAATGGACAGGGTAGCTCACACTCGTCATCATCTGGTCCCATCTTCTTATGTATGTTGTATTTAATTCTTATAATGGCATTTAAGTCTGGGAATTAAGCATGGGAACTATTGCATATCTCATTCCTTTATGATTACACAACCTAGGGTCATAGAGTTTCTTTCCTTTCTAAGGTCACAGAACAATGTTAAGTGTCAAATCTAAGGAAGAGATTTTAGCTTTCCCTATAGTTGATCACTTTAAGTGACCAAACTCATAATGTCAGAATGGAGTTTTAAGAAGTTTCCAGAGAGGGACCCTGTCCCCTTGCTTTTGGTTTTAATAAGATTCAGGCTATAGGTCTTCTGATATTCTCATTGGTGGAGACTTTCTTCTGTCTGAAGATGCCTACTAGCCTTTAGGTGCCTCTCAAGGATTTTTTTCCTGATCACAGAGGGAAGGCAACTGATCTTTAACTGATGTCAGCTTGAAGCATACCATCTTGGAGAGGCTGGGGAAAGCACAATTGATCAAGCCCCTTTTCAAGTCCAAATTTACTTTATACAACTGTGCATTTTTATAAGCTGTTTCTTATATTTTATGGTCTTGATCTCTCTTCTAGATTCTTTTTGACTATTACCTTATATGTCAAGGCTTTCTGTGCTTTTGGGTATGGTGCCATGCTCTCTATTTTTCATGTCTCAGCAGCTGGTAGAAAGCAGTATGTGTAAGTGGATTCTACCTATCTCTATTTAGCCTAAGAGTTTTTGAAGGAATGCATTACATTATGATTTAGTATATTAATATCTAGCAAGTTAGTGAATTGAAAACTAACACTGTTCTCCAAATTACTGTGGTCTGTCTGAAATCACTATCATTTTCTTCATAGGGTAACCATTTGTGTCTACTTCTCAGGTCTCTGCTTGTCCTCACCCTTATTTTCAATCTTCTACGGTCAGAGCACACTCAGAATGGTTCTAATTGATAGGTTTTTTTCTTCATTTTTTTCTTTTGGTCTAAAGTATATTTTCTTGATTTTCATTCTCTGCCTGGACGTCTTGGGTATTCTGATTTAGTCTGCTCAGTCCTTGCCTTGCATGGTAAGTTTGTTAGCTAGTTAGTAAGGCTTAGTTCTGAGATCTCAGTAATTGAGGAAGAGATACACATGCGTGCAAGAGAGAAACCATTCACGAAGGTTGGGGGCTGGGGTTGGGAGAACAGTTGAAAGGGATATGAAAGCCACTTCCCTTTTCTCATGTGAGTAAAAGCCCCAGCAGGAGTTATCAGAACCAGTCATCTGTGTGATCATTCATTCATCTATTCATTCATTCATCTTAGATAGACTCAATCATGGGAAGAGCTGCTCAGTCATCTCTCTTTCTCTTCTTTTGGACCCTGTCTAGCTGATCCTAGATGGGAATGACCAGGGTCTTTTTATGGTTCTACGTTGTTCACTAGATAAAGTATATGTTCCTTAGTGTGACATGTGAGAATGCTGATTTAGTCTCTGCCTGCTGGTACTTTCTACTTGCTTTCTAAGCTACAGTAATATTGGTCCGTTCTCCCTTCTTTGTGTTTCTGTCTTTTCTTCTAAATCTTTTCCTACTTGCTTTTCAAACTCACCCAAGCCTTATTTCAATCTTAAGACTTTCCTTGAGTCTGTAAGCTGAAGGTATAAGCCCCATTTTTTCATTACAGCATTGTAGGCAGAAGGCTGTTTTAGCTCTTCTCACTTTGTTATGAACCTTGTGGATCTTTGTCTTTCCACTGGTCTATGAACATTTCACAGTCAAGTTTCATGTATTGTTTCTTATAACAACAGAGGTATTAAATAAATCTATCTCGAATGAGCATACTAACTGTATGCTACATGTTATGGAATGTACATATTATTTTGAATCCCAGTCAAATCATTCATAGGTTTGGTAGAAAGAGAAGTGGACTTATGTTTTAGGGTAGAGTAAAACATGAATGGGTTTGGGCAAAGCTAGAAACAAATAGAGCAGCCTGTCTTCTCATCCTCCATTTCTAGCCCCTCCCATCTTATGATCTGTTCTGCCCAGTCCAGGTAGTATTCACTACCTCAGCATAGTTCCAGGTAGATGTTTCTATATCCATGTAACTTAACTTTACTAGGCAAATATCTGTAAAAGGCCAATATTTGAGCTCCAAAACCTCATTGTCTCTATCATTCTATTCAACTACTTTTTTATAGTTTGAAATCTGCCATGGATGACATGTAAATGAATAAACTTAGGTGTGTTTTAGTAATTTTTTTTTTTTTACAAAATATTTAGTAATCTAAAATTGGCCTACTGGTCAATTGTCCTATTATGTGAATGTTTATGGTCTAGTCTCAGGGCTCCATACTACAGCATATACCGCATTTATCCCAAAGCATAATTAGCCTTCAAGTGATTTGTCTACCTTCTTTTATTTTTAAATTTTTATTGGTTATTTTGTTTACATTTCAAATATCCCCCTTCCCAGTTTTCTTCAAAAAACCTCCCATCCCACCCCACCCCCTGACTCCCCAAGGGTGCTACCCCACCCACCCATCCACTCACTTCTGCCCCCACTGTCCTAGCATTCTCCTATGCTGGGGTATCAAGCCTTCACAGGACCAAGGACCCTCCCCTCCCTTTGATGCCAGACAAGGCCATCCTCTGCTACATATGCAGCTGGAGCCATGGCTCCCCACATGTATATTCTTTGGTTGGTGGTTTAGTCCCCGGGAGCTCTGGGGAATCTGGTTGGTTGATAATCTTCTTCCTATCGGGTTACAAATCTCTTCAGCTCCTTCAATCCTTCCCCAACTCCACCATTGGGGTCCCCCCTGCTCAATCCAATGGTTGGCTGCAAGCATCCACATCTGTATTGGTAAGGCTCTGGTCGAGCCTCACAGGAGACACTCATATCAGGCTCCTGTCAGCATGCACTTCTTTTTTTTATATTAGATATTTTATTTATTTACATTTCAAATGTTATCCCCTTTCCTGGTTTCCCCTTTGGAAAACCATCCTCCCTCTCCCTCCTTCTATGAGGGTGCTCACCCACCCACTCACTTTCACCTTCCTGTCCTGGCATTCTCCTACACTGGGGCATCGAGCCTTCTCAGGACCAAGGGCCTCTCCTCCCACTGATACCCCACAAGGCCATCCTCTGCTACGTATGCAGCTGGAGCCATGGGTCCCTCCATGTGTAGTCTTTGGTTGATGGTTTAGTTCCTGGGAACTCTTGGGGGTCTGGCTGGTTGACATTGTTGTTCTTCCTATGCAAACCCCTTCAGCTCCTTCAGTCCTTTCTCTAACTCCTCTATTGGGGACCTCATGCTCAGTCCAATGGTTGGCTATGAGCATCTGCCTCTGTATTTTCCAGGCTCTGGCACAGCCTCTCAGGATATAGCTACATCAGGCTCCTGTCAGCAAGCACTTCTTGGCATCCGCAATAGTGTTGGGTTTGGTGTCTGTCTATGTGATAGATCCTTAGGCGGGGCAGCAGTCTCTGGGTAGCCTTTCGTTCAGTCTCTGCTCCACTCTTTGTCCCTGTATTTCCTTGATAGAAATGAACAGCAAGGGAGTTGATAATTACAGCCATCTAAGCCAACTCCTTAACGCTTGTGAGTCTGCCTCTGTTTGCCTTGAGAGTTACATGTTGCTTTCTGAGTTGGTCCTGTCTTGTCTTCTGGGCAGCATCCCCTCTTTTGTCAGAGTCCAATAGTAGGAGTTTTCATGATCTTCCTTTTAGTATCCTCTTGGCTTGTGTTTGTCTTCTGTTTTATCTATCTTTGTCTCATATAAGAACACATTATTTCATGGTAGATGTTTGAGATTCTATTTTTTTTTTTGCCATGTTAAGTTAGAATTTAGCTTTTCTCCTCACTAGCTATATGGTCAGTATATTTTGTATTAACCCTCTAAATCCCTATTTTCCCATTGAGCTACCTACCATGGAGGCTGTTTGCAATTCATAAGGGATTGTGTATATCCTCAGCACATTGTGTGTCTCAGGGTAAGCAGCCATTAATTGATTTTCCTACCAAGTGTTGACCAGGCATCTTCAGGGTGCTAAGCACTGCTTGTTAATGATAATAGGCACAGTTATAAAATGTGTAAATGACCAAGAAATATTGAAAATCAGATGCATGGGATATTCCAAACTTTATTTTTCTTATCTAACAATAATCCTGAAAATAAATTTTTTGAGTACATTTCTGAGTTTTTTTTTTTCACCAGCATCAGAATTTTTTTGTGCTTTTGAAGTTTGAGATCTGGGTAGATAGTCACTGAATGGATGCATTTAATAAGCAAATCAATAAAAATGCCTTGAGGTTTCATTGCTTATTCCTGTCCTCTATCTGAGCATTTTATCATTATTCATTTGTACTTTGATTGGTCTTTTCAAGCACTTTTCATACTTATCCAAATTCTACCCAGAATTCTCATTGCTCCCCAGACCATGATGTTCAAACCACACTTTGCATACCGTGTATTTGGATATTCAGTGGCTTAGGCTGGTGCCAGGCCCAATTTTCCCAATGTCCATTGCTGCCTCCCTCATTGCTTTTGACAGGAGCCAGTCTCACCACATCACACTTGGCCTGTTGGAAAGGCTGAAGAAGCTTCCCCAGACCCAAATATTTGGTGGCTGAGCTCGTCTTCCGTTGCCTTACAAAACCTTTAATTGAAGATGGCACGTGGATTCTAACTTGTTTAAAATGAATCCAAGTCCTGGAATAAATTGAGTCAGACCCAAGACCCCAAAGCTATCATCCCTAGAGAAACTCAGCATTAAAGAGAGTGGAGAGTAGGGTGCGGAGACCTGCGGGAATGCAGAGGTCTTTAAGATGGTTCCAGTACACTCTATGAGGTTTGGCAAATGTCAGAACTCTTGTAGCCAGACACGTTCTGCATGGAGTTAAATTCACTTGATATTGTGTTTTGGGAAGTCCTTGCTCTCAAGGTCCCTAAATGTATGACTGTGTCATCGGAAGAGAGTTTCATATAAGGGTCCGTGAAATGTAATAGTTCTTGTGGAACAAGTGACACCTCCCCCACCTCTTTTGCCTTCCCTTGATGGACTTAGTCAAGATTAAGTGTTTGAGTTTGGCATGTCTTGATTTGTGTTTAAGTATTAGAAGCCAATATGATACCACAAAAACTTAGCAAGAATAATGTGACAACTTAGTCTAGTTATTCAGGTGAGTCCTTTCCATTAGGTCCACACAGTAGAATTTTATTGTAGTAGCATCAACAAAGACACTGTTGTGAACCTCAGGCTTTTACACTTGCTGGGATGTGTTTTAGAAGTGGGAAGATCTGATCTTCTTGATTATCCCATTCTGCCACTGATGGCCCACATCGGGAACTTAAAAGTTATTATTCTAGTCTTTCCTTTTGATGTCTAATCAGTCTCTAATACATATCATTCCATTTCTACTGTACTGACCTCCCTTATGCATTTAGCTCATATTTCTGTTCTTAGACTACTGCTACAGTAACTAACAGTCTCCCTGTTCACAGATTTGCCCTCTTCCCATTTCCCCTACAAGTTAGTCGACATAGCTATTTATGTAAAAACACATTGAATCATGCCATTCCATTGCATAGATATCCTGAGCAACCCTCTTTATCCTTAGGCTAAAACTCCAAATAACAGACAAAACCTACAAGGTTTGGCACAACCTGGTCATTGTGTTTACTCCTGTTGGCTTTGTACCATCACCTCTTCCCTGTGAGGTCTACCATGTAGAACTATAGACTGTATCCAAGGCAAGCCATACTGTTATCTTAAGGTATTGTGTTTTTATTTTAAAATTATGTTTATTTATGTAAGGAGTGTGTATGTGTGTGTGTTTCTATGCATGTACCATATGTTCCTGTGGAAGTCAGAAGACAACCTATGAGACTGGTTCTTTCCTTTAATCATATGGACCACTGGAGCTTAATTCAGGTGATCAGACTTAGATCCAGGCACTGTTATTCTCTGAGGCATCTCCCTGCCCTAATATGTTTGATGTGGTTCTTATTAAGTCTTTACTGGTCTTTTACCAGCCTTATTCAACCGTCAGAAAGCCAGTTTAGCTGCTATCCTCCTATGGATTATAAACTTCTCTGTGATTTTCAAACAACTGCATGCACATGTGCATCACAGTACTTACTGTATAGCATTTGGACCTTTTCCCTTTGTAGTTTAACCATTAGACTTTAAGTTCACTAAAATGGGGATCATGTCACAGTCACCATTATGTAGCTAGTACACTAGCAGTGGCCTGATGCTAGAAGTAATTTATTTTTTCACTTCTTCCCTTGCGGTGTCTCTTCAAGGCATCTTGATAGATGTCCTTTTTGTGAGGACACTTGCCTGAAGTTACTTCTTGACCCTGAATACTGATGTTGCTCTATCCAGAAATGTCTCTCCCCCTCCTCTTTCTCCATTTGAGTTCATCCTGGGATAATCACAAACTGATTGACTTTTAATGCTTTATTTTACATAATTTATCATAAGCAGACCAGCTAAAATGACTCTAAATGTCAAGTGTTCGACAGAAATAGCATTGTATCTTTAGGATGAGACACTCTAGAGAAATGCTGAAGCAGGTTGGAGTCCAGAGTTCTGCTCATAGCTGCACTCATGACCACATTGAGATGGCAGTTCCTAGACTTCCTTCCTCATCGCAGCACCCAGAGATGAACTCTTTTAGGATCCTTGAAACTATAACTCCCGTAACATTTCATATTTAAGATAGAAAAAAAAAAGAATCTTTGTGGTAGGGCTTACATTCAAACAAGCTCATACAATGAGTGAATGTGTACATGAAAATCTGCTTTTGTTCTTCTTTTCCTTTAGCAGGTTTTTTTTTTTTTTTAATGTAGCGCAGGCTGACCCTGAGCTCACTATGTTGCACAGGTTGACCTTGAACACCTTGATCTTCCTGCTCCTACTTCCCATGTGAGGGGTTATGTGCATGTGCAACCACAACACATTTTTTTTTCTGTATGAAAATCTGTCACTGTATTTTTTTTTTGTCATCTCTACTCTTCTGTTCAATGTATCATGATAGACTGTCTCAGCATGGAGTGCTCATGGTCCCCCAAGTTTATCTGGAGAAGGCACAGAATTTTCTCTAGGCAAATCTAGACAGTTTTCAGTCCAAGCTTTCTTACTTGTTTGCTTATGTGATCTGACTCTTTTCTCTAATTGCTGTCCTTATCACTTAAGAGCTAAGGATGTGTGTTTCTGATGGCCGATGGGAGGACTGTCTGGAAGGAGATGCCTGGAAAGTACTTAACAGAGTTTACACTGTAAAGATCATGGTAGACTTTATATAAGTTGATTACATAAAGACTGTCACATGCTAAACATAGGATGGTTAAAAGAGGAAATGCTTAAGATGGGAGAGTATTCACATGACAAATATGACAAATTCTTGTTGATTTTAATGGTGTGTTGCATCTAGCAAAAAATCAACATGTATTTGCTCAAAAACATAAGAAAGAATCTCTCTTGTATCTGGATAATGAGAAAAGGTTCCCGAGGCTTAACTCTGATTATTTGACGGATTTCGAAGCAGTACTTCTCTGTTGGAGATACTTTGAGTTCTCAGTGTAAAAAGCATCCAAGGAACCATTTCCTTTAGTCCTCTGGGGACATTTGAAAAACCTAGATTTCACTGTACAATGTAGCTCCCTCTCATGCTTTGTTTTAAAAATGCAAACAAACCCCGCTCTCCAGCATTTACTTCCTTCTCAAGTAATACAAAACAATGACAAATTACTGTTAGAGTCCATTTGTATCCTAAAACGATCTCAGTAATGTGACATACACTTCTCAGTCTTGAAGGATCTTTTTGTTAAGGCCGTCTTTCTTTGAGGAGAGAACAAAACATAAACTCTTTAAGGGTGGAAAAGATGGATGTATTGTCTCAAAACAGGAGACCTTTATTTTTGTCTCAGTGGAATATTTTTATTGATTATTTGAGAATTTCACATCATGCACCCAGATCATACTCGAGTCCCAGTGCTCCCAAGTCCTTCCCCATACCCTTGTGACCTACTCCAACATCCAAAAAAAATGTCCAATTTGTGTTGCCTATATACTCACCGAGACACAGTCAAACTCCAAGCAGCCAGGCCCTTAAAAACAAAAACCAAAAAACGAAAACCAAAACAAGTCCTTCCCCACTTGTACCCTGCCAGAAGCCATCAATTGCGGAGAGCTACATTTTAGCATCCCTATCATAGTTCTTAAGAGTTCCCTTTGGCAGAGAGCCCTGTTTGTGGTCTTCACTGCCACCAGAGACCATGCTAAGGTCCATGGCACGTGCTTCATATGCTGGAAACCACGTGGAAGTCCAGGATCCATGCTGCTGCTGATTATTATAAAGAGCAAGAAAACCATTTGTGCAGTGATATTGATGACTGCAGACTCACAGTTGAGAAAGGGGGTCATAAAAGGCTTCTGTGGCAAACTGTACCCACAACCTCCTTCAAAAAAGTAACAACTTAGATAGCAATGCATGAAAAAAAAACCAAAACAAAACCAGAAGACTTTACAAAAGGAGCGATACATAAAATGTATGCCTCTGAGAGTCCCAGTAATTCTGCCTAAGATTTTTCCCCATTCCTAAATCTCCTGATCCTTGCTCCTTCCAGCCATTGAAATGCTAGCGATCTCTGTGGAGTTTTGCCACCATGTGTGGCATTGCCATGTCTTTTACAATCACTCCGGACTAAAACTTTCGGAAATGATGCGCTCAAATAATCGTCCCTCCTTTAAGCAGTCTGTCAGGCACGGTGGTCACTGCATTGCAAAAGCAATGAACGCTTGGCTCCACTGCTCCTTACCTGGGTTCCCCTAACCAAATGACCTAGTGAACATTTCTCTCAACATCCTGATCACTGAAAGGGGGCTATTTAAGAATGTCTTCATACTAAGTAAAAGGGATCATTAGGAAACAGTGCTTAGCTCAGTGTCGGGCACGTCACAGGAGCTCATGACATCTAAACACTTGGTTGCACTAACTAGTGTACAAAAAAGTAGAAATGTGGACCCCTCCCAGTGTGGGGTGGCTAATATTTCAGAGGTTGAGGAGTGCAGTCAAGCTCAAAATATGAGTCAGCTGAAGTTTTACGGAGTGATGTAAAGTACTCTGAGTCTATAGGTTCAAAAAGGTTTGGTGTAACTTTTATGGCTTCAGATCTAAAACTGGATTCATTTTAAATGAAGTTGGAGAGCGACACTGTTACTCAATGCTTCATGTATGTATATGGAAACTGAATGTACCCTGGCAGGTTCCTTTTCAGGTGTGACACAAGCTTTGGATCCTTCCCTGTCTGCCTGCCAGTTCTGCCTCCACCGAGGAGAGCTATTTCTAATAACTGTAGCCAGACTTCAGTTTTCAGTGAAGATTAGCCTCGTTGATTCTTCCAGCTAGTGCGAGTTGTGCCCCTCCCTCAGAGCCCACAAGCATCTTATGGTTATTTATGGAGAGGCTCTTCTGTCTCAACCGACACCCTGCATCATTTCTGACAGATCACTTGTGCAACAAATGACAAATGACCTGCAATGATGTGCTTGCATGGAAGCGTGTAACTTTAAAATCGTCACTGATCACCAACTAACTACACTTAGGCTCTCATGCATTACAAATGGAAGACTTTCTAGCTCTGCTTTTGTCAGTAATAGTTAAAATTGATTGACAGATTGATGAAAAAATTTTGACCCTTTAATTTATTAAAAATTGCAACTCAACTTACTGTCTCGATTCTAGAGTCTAGAAAATATGGGAGGTTGTAAGACAGAAAGATTTTTTTCTGCTGGTCTCCAGAAGCAGAAAGTCTATGTGTACAGATAATTTTTTTTATATCAATATGTAACAAAATTTAAAAAAAATAGATGGAAAAGCAATGAAAAGAATACATTGAGGGAAGCTCTAAGAAAAAACGACCAAAGGTGCTGAGAGTACACAGGGAATGAGTAGAAAAGCCATTCGCAAGCTCAGTTTCAGTTTGTTATTAATTAATCCCGTGTCTACTCAGAGATGCCATTTTGGTGCATTTCTCATAGTCTCCTAACTATGTAAGATGCATGAGGACAGTGGCTGACAATGTCGTGTTCATCACTGTCTCCTTGATGCTTTGCTTAACCACAGCACATGCAGAGTTCACACTTGCTTACCAACTGTGCATACAAGTGCAGCCTAACTGTGAGTGCAATGACAGGCGATAGCATGGATCTAAACACGACATACATGAGTGGAATGTTTAGTAGTCTGGCCTACAGACTTGCTTCTGGAAAAGAGATTTTCTTTTGAGTTTAAATGCCCTGAATTGTATGTAGCCACATTGGCACCTTTCAAAAGGTAAAGGATTCTCAGACTGTACGCATATACACAGTCAGAGAAACTTTCTCCAGCCTCACTGGATTTATAGGGTGAGAAGAGCTATGTGAATGTAGGCCAGAGGCCAAAGTCCCTCATTTCTTCCATCACTGGCAAATGAGGGCCTCAACAAGATATGAGTATGTCTGACTTCTAAAACTCTGCCCTTTGAAACCCTTGCAGCCCAGGGTCTCTGCCTGCTCTGTTTTCTTCTCACATTGCTATGGCATCTGGCTGCTTCAGGCACAGGTCAGTCTCTTGACACAGATCCTGCCAGAATTACTCCAACGTCTGCCTCTGCTACTTTCTAGCTGTGTGGTCTCAGCTGGCTGGCGTTACCTTCCAGTGACTACAAGATGAAGGGGTAGGGACTTCTGATGTTCACCTCAGCTTGATCATCTAGAAAATTGGGATCTAATTCAGACAGAAACCTTGACTGGCATCGTGATTTATTAGTGGAGAAATTCATTCCATGTTGTGAAAGAAAATGTCTTCATCCTTCTAGAAAGTGGGTCTCATTTTCATGTTAGATCACCAAGGGCAGAGGCTGCATTTTTCTCTGCCCCTATGATGCTTGGACAGGCAAATTCTCACCTAATATTCTTTAGGGAGGGAGCTTTGTCTGTCTTAAGGTGCCACGTCTTGTCTCCTGAAGATCCTGTAGGGCCTGTCTGTCCCCTGGTGTCCTCTAGATGGCAAGCTCAGTCCAATTTTGGAGTAATTAGTGTCTCAGGCTGGGCAATACCCTGCCACAGAGTCCTTTATTGGAAGTCCAGTTTCAGCCAATGCACAATCTTCAGATTAGCTTCAAGGCTCTACAAATTTTTGGTATGCAGGTCGGATTCCTTCTTTTGTAGGGAGATGATGGGTGTGGCTCTATAAACCTCCCACCTCCCTGATAGAGGTATCTGGTAAGAGACGGGTTGAGTGAAAGACATTGACAGCCTTACAAGGACTTTCTCATGTGTGTCTCACCCCAGCTTACAAAACAACTAGCGATACTGTTTTTCCTATGGCAGTCACATTAATGTACATTAAACAGGCATTTCTGCATAGCTGGCTTGCTATCCCACACTCACAAAAGTGTAAATCTCCTGCCTCAGACAATTTCTGTCTTCTCAGTGTTTTACTCAAGAAGAGCAAAGGTCAAGAAAATCAAGAGAGAATATGATCATCTTCCTTAACTTTTTTACATGTGAGATAATATGGAGAGAACAGTCAGCTTGAGTCAGTGGGACTGCACTAGTCTGAGCATTGAGGACCAGAGCCTGAAAGTTTTAGCAGAATGGGGTTTTATGTGGCAATGGAATTCTGTCTCAGCTTCCAGAGAGTCTGGTTCACAAGACACAGTCCACTGTAGACATTTTAGATGCTTTCTGGCTTGTGAAATGCTTGTCTGCAATTTCTCCAGAAACAGACTACTACTTTCTCTTTCCCACATAGTTGAGTGTTGACTGGTCCTTTCTGGAGAAAAGTAACCAGGGAAACCCATCAATCCTATATTTATGACATTAATATAGGATTCATAAATTCATAAGCTTATCACTTTCCCAACAATGTTAGGACTTTAAGTAGTTCAAATCTATTTAACCTTAATTTCTCTTAAAATATTCCTTATACATGTTTACATAGTTTAAACAATGTGTATCTTCAGTACAGTAGTTTAAAATATGTATCTTACTTTCTTTTTGTTTCAGTCTATACTTTTCACTGATATTCTATCTAATTCTTTCTTTTGCTTCAAGGGTGATGAGGGTCTGATCTGAGCTCAGGTCTTTCTGCGTATGCAGCAAACATTTAACTTGTTGAGCCATTTCTCTAGCCCTTCTATTTGAAATTTTTATTTTATGAAATTATTTTATTATATACTTTATTTTATTTTTAAGTAATTTGTAGAATAAAAAAATCAATGCTTGGGTCATTTGATAAGAAGAATTTGTAAATTGTTCCCTAAAATTTCTTCTCCATACCCATCAAATATATATTCTCTGTATAATCTCTCTCCTTTCATAGTATAAGCTCTAGTTGTATTGGGGATACCACCCTATAAATGGTTTTCCTACTTAACAATGAGGATAAGATAGTTACTCCTTATGGCAAAAATCCTGAAGAGCAGACTGAATCGAGATTCTCTTGCGGACTTTGGAGAAGTAAGATGCCAATTTGTGAGAGTACCACATGGAGGGCCTAGGTGTGGTCTCTAAAAGATGAGCAGCCAGATAGAAGATTGAGCCTTGTAATCTGCAACCAAGAACTAGAATGAGTTTGGAAGAAGAGTCAAACCCCACATAAGAACACAGCCTCACTGATTTCAACCTTGTGAGATACTGAGCAGAGAATCTAGTTATGCTGCACCTGAACCCATCTTCAGAAGCTATGATATAACTATCACTCCAAGTCTCCTGTTTTCAGAAGTTTGTTGTGCTAGGACATGGATACAGGGCATTGGGCACCAACTTTGCCTTCGGTGGGTTCTGTTGTTGTTGTTTATCTTGTTTCCTGTTATACTAGTAGTCTACCTGTTTATGTGAACAACTATAGGAGTTGGAATGATATCCTTGTCCTCCAGCAAGTGTGGGCTTTGCTCCTTAAAAAGCATCTAGGGTAAGACTGGGGTCACAATCACACCAAGAGATGGACCCATCCAAGATTAGATTGCAGTTCTGTTGACTATATCTGACTTGAATTTGTGTCTACTCTTCAGTGTAGCATCCCAGGGGTTCCACCTTTGAACCAGAGAGGCTTCTCTTACTTAAAACAGGTCCTGAACTTTTGAATTTCTGTATCATGAAAACTCTGTTAAGCTCTTTAGTGGATTATTGACTCAGATTTCTTTCCTCTCTGTAGAAAATATTTTCAGTTCTTTTTGAATTCACATCATCAGTATTTATAGTAGGGTCCACATGTCCATTTACAACTGTTTAAAAGCAGTATAGACTTCTGTAATCATGTCTTTACAATTATTTTTGTTCCTGCCCAGTGTTCAATTTCTAAGCTATGTCTACATTTTTGAGTCCCATTTCACAAACACTCCATTTCTAAGAGGAACAAGACTATGAAGAATAAATATGAGTTCATTGCAATTACTTGGCTTCTGAGCCTGTACATATTGCATAAACCAATGCAAGTCATTAGAATTAATGATCTGAATTTGCAGTAGATAGAGAGGACTGGAGGTTTTAGATGTATGTGGGCTAAACTGTCCAGAGTTGAAATTTTCCTTTTTCTGAAGGAAGTCTGTCTGTATACCAGGTTTCCTTCCATCTACTGAGTTCTGCCTGTAAAAATTATCTTGGAAATATTCCGTACTTAAAGTTAACTGATTATGGACTTTAATAACATCTATAAAATACTATTATAGCAACACATGGATTAATTCTTTTTGAAGAGCAATACTATAGGCTAGTTTAATTGATATATCCAAGGAACCCTCAATGAACTAGATCTAACTTTCGAAAATGATGTTGGTTATTCTGCTAGGAGTGTCTTAAACTCTTGATTCTGACTCGTCCATACATTATAGAAGGTCAGTTGCTTTCTCTTTGTTATTTCTGTGATATTGCAATGCTGTGTGTGTGTGTGTGTGTATGTGTGTGTGTGTGTGTATGTGTGTGTGGGGGAGCAGAGAAAAACCTTGGCATTGTTCACTTTTTATTTATTTTTGAGACTGTCTCTTTTTTTCTTTTTGTTTTGTTTTTTTGTCTTTCTTTTTTATTAATAATTTATTTATTTATTTATTTTTTTCAAATCGTAATTCATTCACACAGGGGTTATAAACACAGAAAGTCAGGATGTGGGGAAGGGGATGACACTGGACTGTGAGTGTTCAGGGGGAATACAGATATCTTTCAGAACAGGTTATCGGCTGGTTGAAGGTTCAGGGGACAGGTCACTGTAACTCTGCCTATGACTCACTTGTCCTTATCTAAGTTGGATTGTCTGCCAAGGCTACCTATTTACAAGGTCTATGACTGCTCAGGCTGGTAAACTTCCACAAAAGCTGCCTGCTTACAATAGCTTATAGCCATCTGTTTCAATGTTTTTCCACAGAGACCCAAGACTTGGTGTTAATATACATGTATGATAGGCCTATTGCTGATTTTAGGCCTATGGCTGACTTTAGGCCTTCAATGTGCAATCAGGGCTGCCCCTGACATCTCCTCCCTTCTCTAAGTATAGAAGGGCTGTGGCAATTCTAATCTTGCGAAGATGGGGATAGAGGCCTGACCTCCAGTAATTGAAGGGGACCTTGTAATGGCTCCGGTGCCCCTGTCACTGTCCAGTCAGGCATGAGGGCCATACCCATCCTGATGTCTTTTTCCTGGAGAGGGGATACTTTTGACATCAACCCCTATGCAGTCAGGCTTGAGACAGTGTCTCTTACTGGACTGAAACTCATTAAATAAGCTAGGCTAGTTAGTAAGCAAGCCCTGCCTGTCTCTGTCTCCATAGTACTTGGGATTTCAAACACTATTATGTCTGGATTTTAAATCATAGGTCCTGGGTATCAAACTCAGGTCTTTGTTCCTACAATGCAAGCATTTTGCCAAGTGAGTCATTTCCCTAGCCCCTCATATACCTTGGTATTGTAACATTTACTATGTTTTCTTACAAAGTCTGGTTATGCACATATTAATATCTGAGTTCTATGAAGTTAGAATTGGCTATCATATGCAATGCCTGATGCTGTACAAGGATTTCATAAGTAATACTGAGGTGTTTACTGATATATATCAAAGTAGAAGCTTGCTTTTTTTGGTTTTAAAGTCTTAATGGTGAGAATTTGAGTAAGCCACCTAGCTATCTGAATATATAGTGTCATTAACTCATTCACCATATTGAGATAATGCATAGTAAAATTTTTTTTATAACTTTTGGGTACTACCCCCAAAGCATACCCAATGGCAGACAATGTTGATCTTTGTAGAAAGCTAGCTGAATATACTTGCTTGAATGTACAGCAAGCAGATTCTCTCCCACTGAGGTTCTCCTTAAGGGAGAGATTATTGGAGTGAACGAAGCTGGGCAGAACTGTGGATGGTCTAGGGGAAAGAAAGGGCCAGAAGACATCAAATCAATTTGTCCTTATGCATGGAAAGAACTAGGCAGCCATTAGTTGCTTCACACTGAGTGTGATGTCAGAATTTCTTCCAGACTTAGCCCCTTTATAATAGTATTGTATCAGGGGCAGAGCAGAAAGAAAGCTGAATCCCAGTCCAGCCTGGCATCTTTGGCTTATTTCATAGCATTATTCCCTGTTGAAGAATAGTTGGCTAGTTGTAGTAGTACATGGATGTAATTACAACACTGGGAGGCAGAAGTAGAAGGAGGTTACTGCAAGTTTGACAGCAGTCTGGATGATATATTGAGCTCTATACCTAAGCATATAGAGTGAGACCTTGATTCTAAATGAAGAAGTAAATAAGCAAATAAATATAAAAAGCCATGTTCTGAGGAAGGATTGTGGTGGATGAAAGCGTGCTGGGGGGGGGGTCCAGAATTCCATCATGACAGCCTCTGGATAGGGTTACATGCCCATAATTTGCTACTCTGATAACTTCATGTAATTTTGAAAAAAATGTGTATTTTTTGGACAATGGATATTTTACTGCAATTTAGTGGAAGCCAGACTGTCAAGACAACTTATTTCTGATTTGATATGTAAAAGTCGCAATCCATAATTGTACCTGAAGTTGGCAGAACTCTATAAATGTGTTGTGTGTGTGTGTGTGTGTCTGTTTTATATTATGTGTATCTGTGTGTACATATGAATATGCATGAGGAGGTTGGAGGATGATATTGAGAATCTTATGGATAGTTCTCACTATTTTTTGTGAGACAGGGTCTTTTACAGAAGAATATGAAGAACATGAAACTTACTAGTCTGACTGGGCTGGCTGGCCTGTGAGCTTCTGGGACCGACCTATCCTTGTTCCTCCAAACATTAAGGTTACAGGCACATGTGGCCATATATAATAGCTTTTTATTTAGGTCTGGGGATTTGAACTCAGGTACTCTTGCCTTCACAACTTGCACTTTTATCTATCTCTTACTTGATAAGCCATCTTCCCCACTCTGGAAGGGTTTTTCCAGATGGAATAAATGAATACAATTGTTAACTGTATACATTATTCCATCTCACAAGAACATAGACTCTGTAGTCAGGATAAATAACATTAGATGTGTCCCCAACACTGAAACAGGGTTGATGGTTAAGCTCACAGGAATTTTTCCTGTTTTGGCCACATGTAAATGCTTATACCTTTTCCAGAGGACAATGTGTGTGCATGAGTATGTGTTAATCTAACTATTTTGCTTGTTCTATGGGCCCACCTTCTACTTTTAACTCTATCTCCTTGGCTATTGAAAGCCACTTAGACCATGCCAATTTTTTCAAATCTTGCTCTAGATTGCAACTGAGCAGTAAGTACAATAGTAGGCTATTTGCAATCAGCATACACAGCCATCTAGTCTCCATTGAGAACTGGGCATGAGAACATTGTCAGTCACAGGGCTTCTACACTGTACCATTTCCTCTCTTCCGCAGAAACTGTCCTTTATGGTCAAATAGGGACAGAAGTAGGGATTAAAATAGGGCCAACATTCAAAAGGAAACCAAGTAGAAGTTGAAGAGAAAGCATTTTCAAAAGGAAGTGGAAATACAGGAAGATCCTTCTAGATTGCTCAGCACCATGGCGTTAGCTTCTTCATTCATATGCTTTAAATATTTTTTTATCTAACAGAAGAAAGGTTTGTGGGAATTTGCAAGATGCTGTTAGCTAATTAATTAACTAATTAATTTAACTTAGCGAAATTGAACTTACTGTATAGTAGGTTCTTCAGCACATACCCTATGGCTCGTGGGATCTACTTTACTCCTCATGGGATTTAAATCTCCAGGACAGGGACAACAGCTCATCTTATTGACTGTCTCAGTCAATTAATTGGCTCAGTTTCTCATTTGAAAACATATTTATGTTTCCATTGTTTGGCAGGGCTGTCCTATACACAGTGAAAGAGACAAAAATTACCTGGCTTTTCCACATGTTTGTCTAAATATGGGCAGTAGATAATAAAATATCTGATATATTTCTTATAAATGTGATATTTTTTAATTTTTTAAATACTTTAAAAGTTTTTTTTGAGATTAGAATATGATTACATCATTCCTCTCTTCCCTTTCCTCTCTCCAAACCTTCCCATATATTCCTCCTAGCTCTCTTTTGAATTTGTGATCTCATTTTTATTAGTTGTTATTACATGATGTGTACATATATATGTTTTTACATACATATAAATATATTTCTAAATACATAAATATAACCTCAGCATGCATAATGTTATTTTAAAAATTTTATTTAATCATATTTTTTTACATTCCAGATTTTATCTCCCTCCTGGTTCACTCTCTGACTGTTCCACATCCCGTACCTCTTCTCCCTCCCCCCTCGTCTCCACAAGGATGTCCCCACCTCCACACCCCCCACCCCACCAGACCTCCCCACTCCCTGGGGCCTCAAGTCTCTTTATTTATATGTATGTTTTCCTTGATAAGGGATGAGGACTATACTTATCTGTGGGTGGTATCTAAATATTATCTATTATTTAGAATGTAGTTAGGTGTAAGAATGGAATGTTACAGATGACTTGGGGATGTTATACTTTTAGTTGAATGGAAAGCTTCATGTTCTCTGACATAAGTGTGTGGTATTTTTATCAGTATAGTCTCATTGTCAGGTTGTATAAGGCCACCAATAGCATTGGTAATTGTTATTCACTGTAAAGTGTATGGAAAAAAGAATCTGCAGTCCAAATAATTATGAAAAAATGTTCAAGGCACAGGGAACAAAGGACACACAATCATGAAAGGGCCTATAAAAATTTAATGTTATGTAGCATCCCTTGTAGCAGAAAGCAGAAAATGATGGCCCAGTATCTGGCAATTAACAGAACAAATATGGTATTCTGTTTATAGTGTACAAATGTATTTTGTGAATAGTTTTATTTTGTTTTTGCATGGCTTATGTGTGTGTGTGCATTTATGTGCATATGTACATGCACAGCCCATGACTATGGGTGCCAGCGGTTGACAAACGAGTCTTCTGTCACACTCTACTTTATATTTTGTGAAGAATCTTTCACTGACCTGGAGCTCATCTACATGGATGGACTTTTTGGCCAGTGAACTCCAGGGAGTCTCCTGCTTCTGCCTTCCCAGGATGTGATTGCAGCCTGTGCCTCCATGCTTGGCTTCTCTCATAGTTTTATTTTTCTATTTTTAGTTTTTGGGGCCTGAGTTCCCAATTTCCCCACTTTGGTAAAAGAAGTACTTTCATGAAGACAAGATTGCTAAGTTAACATGTACTTTTTCACTTCTTATCTTTTTTCAGGGTGGGGGCAGCAGGGAGATGCTGGCTGGCCTGGGACATGCTTATGTAGTCCAGTGTGGCTTCATCTTCACACTCTCCTTGCATCATTATTACTTTAAAAATATTTTTTCATTTTGACCACGTTTTTTCCTCTCCCCCAACTCTTTCCAAGTTCTTACCTACCCAACTTCGTGTCCTCTATCTTTGTCTCTCTTATTTTCTTTCTCTCCTTCTCTCTCTCTCCTTCTCTCCCCTCTCTCTTTTCAGAAAAATTTCAGAAAAAACAAAAACAAAAATTGTAATCATTCCATCAAGAAATAAATAAGACAAAAATGAAAACAAAACAGAATGAAACAGAAAGACTACAAACAACAAACAAACAAACAAATGAGTTTATTTTTTGTTGTTTGTCAACTCCTAGGCACAGAGCCTGCCTTGGAGTGTGGTTGCTATATCAAGTGACACTATTGGGGAACACTTATTTTCTTTACAGTGAATTTTTACTTTACAGAGAATAGCAATTGCCAATGCTATTGGTGACCTTATATAACCTGACAATGAGACCCTAATGATAAAGATACTGCACATTTATGTCAGAGAACATGGAGCTTTCCATTAAGATGAGATTCTTTATCTTCTCTCTCTCTCAGTGTTCAGACCGCATCTGGCATCAACCTGTGCAGGTCTTGTGTGTGCTGTCACAGTCTCTGTATGTTCATATGTACATTAATTCTGTTGTTCCTGGAAGACATTGTTTCCTTGGAATCATCTACCACCTCTGGCTCTTACAATATTTTTGCCCCCTAGCTTTGAAGGGCAGGGGATTAATGAAGACATCTTCTTTAGGACTGAGTGCTCCCAATTCTCTCACTTTCTACATATTGTCTAGCTGTGGGTCTCTTGTTTGATTCTCATCTGCTGTAAGCAGAAGCTTCTCTAAGGGATGAGCTAGGTACTTATCTGTGGAGATAATAGTATGTCATTTTATTGCTATGTTTCTTTGTATTACATTTTCCCCTAGGCCCATGACCTATCTAGTCTTAGGTTCTTGGTCACTTTACCTGTGTCAGGAGTCTCATGAAATGGGTTTTAAATCCAATCAAAAAGTGGTTGGTTACTCCCATAATCTGTGTCCCAATTATACTAATATCTTGCAGGTAGACTGCTATTGTAGGTCACATGGTTTGTATGTATCTGAGGGGTGCTGATGATTACTGTTCTTCTCTGGTAGTATATAGAATCTCTCCTGGTATCATGAATCCTAATCACTATGGGTGAAGCTTCTAGTTGAAAACCAACTTGATGTCTTTGCCTCATCACATCATAACAGCAAACCATCTGTAATCTACTCTTAGTTATTTTGAGCTATGTAGTAAAGCATTACTAAATAGAGTGCCCTGCTGTGTAACAACTTGTCAAACCTATTCTTTCTGTCTATCTAGAAGTTTACCCTTTGATAAAAACTTCTCATTCTTTCTACCTTCTCCCTACAGCATCCAGTACAGTTTCACTCCTTACTTATATGAGTTCAATATTTAGATTCTAGACTAAATAACATCATGTGGTATTTGTCTATGCCTAGTTTACTGCAGTTGGCATATCTGTTTTTTCCATCAATGAACAAATAGATACTTACACTAATTCCATATCTTGATTAATTCAAATGATGCTGCAATAACCACAGGAGTGGAAAAATCCTTTGAAGATACTGATTTCAGTTCTGTCAGTAGCTGCACTTTTAGTTAAAAATTAAAACAATTCCACGCTGTTCTCTATAATATTTAGGATCACATTCATAACAACAGATTATACTAGTTTGATTTTCTCTGTATCCTCTTCATTGCTTACCTCTTACCTGTTTAGTGAAAGCCAATCTATTAGACATGAGGTGGCATCTTATGGTTTCAATTTCCATAATGAATGGCGATGTTGAACATTTTTTTTTACTTGTACCTGTTGGCCATTTGCATGTCTTTAAAATATTTTGCTTATTTTCAAACATTAATTTCTTGCTGTAGAGTTTTTTGGGTTACTTACATAATTTGAACCCCTTGGCCTGAAACTTCTTGTTCTCATTCCTACGCACCTCTAATCCATCTGCAAATCTTCTTCTTCCTCTTCCTCTTCCTTTTCCTCTTCCTCTTCCTCCTCTTCTTCCTCTTCCTCCTCTTCCTTCTCCTCCCCCTTCCTCTTCCCCTTCTTCCTCTTCTATTCTTATTCTATTCTATTCTATTCTATTCTATTCTATTCTATTCTATTCTATTCTATTCTATTCTATTCTATTCTATTCTATTCTATTCTATTCTACCCTACCCTACCCTACCCTACCCTACCCTACCCTACCCTACCCTACCCTACCCTATTCTAAAATTCTTCTTCCCAGGGAGATCCATGCATTTCTTCCTTGTATCCTTCTTGTTACTTAGCTTCTCTGAGTCTGTGGATTGAAGCATAAAAATTTAATTAACAGCTAATGTCCACTTATAAGCAAATATATGTCATGTTTGTCTTTCTGGTTTACCTCACTCAGGATGATCTTTTCTAGTTCTATCCATTTGCTAGCAAATTTCATGATGTCATTTTTTTAAATAGCTGGGCAATACTCCATTGTGTAAATGTACAGCGTTGGCTTTATTCATTCTTTAGTTGAGGGACATCTAAGTTGTTTTCAGTTTCTGGTGATTATGAAGAAAATTGCAATGAACATAGTTGAATAAATGTCACTGTTATAAGATGGAGCATCCTTTGGTTATATGTACATGAGTGATATAGTCATCTCTTGAGGTAGATTGATTTCCAAGTTTCTTAGGAACCACCATATTGATTTCCATAGTGGGTGTCCAAGTTTTCACCCTCACCAATATGGAGGAGTGTTCCCATTGCTCCACATCCTTACCAGCATGAGCTGTTACCTGTGCTTTTGATTTTAGCCATTCTGCCAATTATAAGATAGAATATTAATGTAGTTTTGATTTGCACTTTTTTATGGATAAGGATGTTGAACATTTCTTTAAGCATTTCTCAGCCATTTGCGATTCCTTTGTTGAGAATTCTCTGTTTAGATCGTACCCCATTTTTAGAATTGGATTATTTGGTTTGTTGGTGTCTAGTTTCTTGAGTTCTTTATATCTTTTCCCATTTTGTGGCTGACATTTTGTCCTATTGATGATGTAATTTGTCTTACAGAAAAATTTTAGTTTCATGATGTATCATGATAGCTGTTCTTAGTGACTGAGCTATTGGTATTCTATTCAGGAAGTTTTCTCCTGTGCCAATGAGTTCAAGGCTATTCCTCACTTTCTCTTCTATTAAGTTCAGTGTATCTGGTTTTCTACTGAGGTATTTGATACACTTAGACTTGAGTTTATGCCAGGTGATATATATGAATCAACTTGCATTCTTTTATATGCTGACATCAAGTTAGAACAGCACCATTTGTTGAAGATGGTTTCTTTTTTTTGAATTTCTGGTTTCTTTATCAAAAAAATAATGTGTCCATAGGTATATGGATTTATATTTGTTATGCAAATTAAATTCCATCAATCAACTTGTCTCTTTTTATGCCAATACCATGTTGTTTCTTTTCTTTTATTACTATTACTCTGTAGTAGAGCTTGAAACCAGGATGATGATAACTTCAGCTGCTTCTTTCTTGTACAGGAATTTTTTTAGCTATTTGTTTTTTTTTCCATATGAAGTTGAGAATTGTTCTTTTAAAGTCTATAAAGAATTGTGTTGGAATTTTGATGGGAGTTGCATTGAATCTGTAGATTGCTTTTGGTAAAAGGACCATGTTTACTGTGTTAAACCTGCCAATGCATGAGCATGGAAGATCTTTTTATCTTGTGATATCTTCTTTAATTTCTTTCTTCAAAGATTTGAGGCTTTTGTAATACAGGTCTTATACTTGCTAGATTAGAGTTATTCCAAGATATTTTGTATTATTTGTAGTTATTGTGAAGAGTATTATTTCCCTGATTTCTTTCTTAGCCCATTTGTCATTTGTATATTGGAGGACTTATTTTTTTAAGTTAGTCTTGTATCCAGCCATTTCACTAAAGATGTACATCAGTTCTAAGAGTTCCCTGGTAGAATTTTGGGGCTACTTATGTGTACTATCATAACATCTGCAAATAGTAATATTTTGGCTTCTTTATTTCCAATTTGTCTCTCCTTGATCTCCTTCAGCTCCTACTAGGACTTCAATTATTTTATTGAATAGATATGAAGATAGTAGATAGCCTTGTCTTGTTCTTGATTTTTAGTGAGATTGCTTTGAGAGTCTCTTCATTTAATGTGATGTTCGCTTAAGGCAATAAATTGCCTTTAGTATGTGTAGGTATTTCCCATGTAACACTAATCTCTCCAAACCTTTCCTTATTAAGGATTGTTGGAGTTTATCCATTTCTTTTATATTTTCCCAATTTTGTGGAGTACAGGTTTGTAGGCTTATATTTTTTAAAACCTAGTTTAATAAGAGTATGTAAACACTTTAATCTTCCTATTAGCCCAGCACCCACCAGAGGTAGTGGAAAGGAAAGATTAATTAGGGCAAAGGAGAATGAGGACCTTTTTAGAAAGAGTTTTTTTTGAAGTGAATCCAATTTGCATTGTCAGGATATCAGCAGTTCAATTCACAAGAATCATCAGCAGTAACTTGATCCACTTGCAAACCCCACACGAATCAGCAACAGCAGTTCAGTCCATAAGAAATCTCAAAACTCTGCTAACAAGCCAAGTCCATGGAAGCAGCAAGAAACCTCTGGGACACACCAGAAGTTCTTTGGTGGCAATTCTATCTATGAAGTCATAATCAATGATGACCCGCGAAGAGTGGCAAGGTGAACCAATACCACAGGGTATCATCAGTGAAGATCAGAGTCAGCCCGCCAATCATCACCAAAGAATGCAAAGTGAATCAATGCCATACAGCATCATCCACTGTCTATTTGGCTATATTCATACTCTTTCAGAACATCACATGTTCTTTGAAGTGTCTGATATAGCAGAACATCAGATATCCAGTTTTTAGGCTGCTTCCAGGAAAACACCATGTGTCTGGTCTCAGCATAACATCCTCTCATGTGTCTACTTCAACAAAAACATCCTCTTGTAGAACAGCTTCCAGGAAAACATCACATGCCACAACTGAATCTCCAATGTAATCAGAAATTTACACTTCACAGGTTTTAAAAGTATAATCTGATAAGTTTTTGTATTTTCTAGGTGTATGTTGTTATGTCCCCCCTTTTGTGTCTGATTTTAAGTTTGATATTTTTGCCTGTGCCTTTTGGATAATTTTTTAAAAAATCCTTTTGATTTTTTTCCTCAAAGAACCAGCTCTTGGTTTCATTGATTATTTGTATTGTCTCTTTTCTTGATCTCAACCCTCAGTTTGATTATTTCTTGCTGTCTCTTGTATGTGTTTGCTTCCTTTTTGTCCTAGAATTTTCAAATGTACTGTTTTAAGTTGCTAATATGAGATCTCATCAATTTCTTTATGAAGGCATTTAATGCTGTTAGTTTTCCTCTTAGGACTACTTTGATTGAGTCTCATAAGTTTGGGTATGTTGTACCTTCATTTTCATTGAATTCTAGAAAGTCTTTAATGTCATTTTCTTTATTTCTTCCTTTACCCATTGGTCATGTGGTAGAGATTTGTTCAGTTCCCATGAGATTGTAGGCTTTCTGTTGTATCTGTTGTTAAAAGCTAGTTTTAATCCTTGGTGATCTGATAGGATGCAGAAGGTTATTTTAGTTTTTTTGTATCTGTTGAGACTTGCTTTGTGACCAAGTATGTGGTCAATGTTGGAGAAAGTTCTGTTGATGTGTTGAGAAGAAGATGTATATGTTTTTTGTGTGTGTTTTGGTGTAATGTTCTATAGATATGTTAGGTCCATTTTGTTCATAATACAATGAACAAAGTTATTATTATTTCTCTGTTTAGTTTTTCTCTGCATGACCCATCCATTGGTGAGAGTTGGGTATTGACCTCTCCCATTATTAATGTGAAAGGCTTGATGTGTAATTTAATCATTAGTAGTATTTCCGTTGCAAATGTAGGTGTGCTTGTGCTTGGGGCATAGATGTTAAGACTTAAAAGATTGTCTGGATGACTCTTTCCTTTGTTGAGCATAAAGTGTCCTTTCCTGTATCTTTAGATTAATTTTGGTTTGAGGTCTATTTTGTTAGATATTTGAATGGTTACCCCAGCTTATTTCTTAGGTCCACTTGTTTGAAAAATCTTTTTCTAACCATTTACTCTGAGGTAGTGCCTATCTTTGTTGTTGAGGTGTTTTTTTTCTCTTTCTTTTTTGAGGTGTGTTTTTTGTATGCAGCAGAGTGACACATCTTGTTTTCATATCCATTTTGTTAGTCTGTGTCTTTTTACTGGGTAAATGAGTGTGTTGATATTCAGAGATATCAATGACCAATGAATGATTACTAATTCCTGTTATTTTGCTATTGTTGCTGTTTTTAGTGTGAATGTATGTGTTTTCCCTTTTGATTTTTTTGGTGTGAGGTTTGTATTTCCTGTATTTTCATAGGTGTAGGTAATGTCCTTGAGTTGGAATTTTCCTTGTAGTATCTTTTGTAGGGCTGAATCTGTCGATAGATCCTGTTTAAATTTGACTTCATCATGAAATATCTTGTTTTCTCCATCTACAGTGATTGAACATTTTGCTGGATATAGTAGTCCATGCCTGCATCTGTGATCTGTTAGAGTCGATAGGACATCTATCCAGGCCCTTCTGGATTTTAGAGTCTTTGTTGAGAAGCCAGATGTAATTCTGACATGTCTGCCTTTAGTTACTTGACTTTTCCCCTTACAACTTTTAATATTCTTTCTTTGTGTGTATGTGTTGAAGGTGCATATATCATAGCTAGATGTGGTGGTCAAAAATAATATTGGTTTTTCCTTCCACCATGTGGATCCTGGAGATATAAGTCAGGTTGTCAGGATTAGTGGCAAGTGCCTTTACCTGCTGAGGAGTTTTGAGAATTGTTGGCTTCTGGGGGATGAAAATTCAGTTTTGTGTAAGAGTGTGGTCCCTGTTTGGTAGACCATGCTTCAGTGGATGGCTTTATACCTATGAGTATATGGTCAGCATAAAATGAATTCACAGAAGTCATGGATATATATGTATGAAATTCTCAAAGAATTAATAATGTTTTATTATTACAAACAAAACCAAACTAAAACACTTGTTTCACAATATATAAATGAGAAATCAGGGTGTAGCTTATGTAGCTCAAGATTTTAATCTTGAGTTCAAGATCTCAGATTGGCTTGAGTGTAGTTTCTTCTGAAGACATGATTGTGAGGCTACAGAGGTAACTTCCAAACTCACTTCTATGATTTATTTGTTTTGTTCAAGAGTGGTGCCAACTAGGAGGTCCTCAGATGATTAAGTAAGTGCCTTTAGATGCATTGTGAGGTACCTACTATTGCCGTGCTATGTATTCTGACCATGCTTCTCTATAAAAGTCAAAGCATCAGGGCCAATGGCATGCAATATTTGAAACTGTGGGACAAACCAACCACTTTCTCTCTGTCAGTTAATTTTATCAGCCATTTATTTTTTTTTGCAGTATTAACACTGTCTGAAGGTGATCCTAATAAAGACAAATCATGGAGGAGATAGAGCCTCAGATTCCCAACAAAGTCCCAGACTCCCAACAAAGCTTCCAGTGCTAGAACTAGGTTACTTCCAATTGATTCATTAGCCGAAGGGATCCCATGGAAATCCTGAAACAACCCAGGCTGTTTTGCCAAGACTATAGGTTCCTCTCTACAAACTGACAACAATTCCCCATTGCTGAAGACAACATCTATACAACTCATTGAATATGTAGAGGTCTAGCTGGTGCCTACACAGAATCTTCACTCCTACATTCTAGTGTCTTTGGTATAGGTGGATACTCTGCAGGTTACCAAAACAGAACCCTAAACAGCAACCCAACCACAATCTCTTTGATTTACTATGCCGTCCTGCTGCAAAATATGCTAGGGCAACAGTGGCACAAAGCTTATGGTAGTAACCAACAAATATCTGCTTGTCACAAATATTACTTAATCCTTAACAAATGTAAGTAACTTGTCCATATCAATTGAAAATTTCTAGCATAGATGCCTGACAACAGCCCTGAACTCAGTGATAACATTTAATTTTGGGTGTTCTCAGAGGTTTCTTACTTCTATGGTTTTGTGCTGATACCACATTGTTTGTGAATTCTTCTGACATCTTTTCCTCCACTATTTTCAAAAGTCATATTTATGTTTAAATTTTCTTCATACACATAGTCTCTTTTGGACAGTATCCCTGGTTCACCACTCCACCCTGTTTTATTACACTACATCTTCCTTGTTCCCTCACAATCTTCTTCCATCTGGAATTTCTTGGCCATATTGCTATTCTTCATAAATTTCCAGGTCATGGAGACATACTGAGACAGTGTCTTAACAGTATGGTTAAGGTAAACAAATTCATGGTTGTTAGAAGAAGCACTTGCTTTATGGTGCTTATTGTGAGGATTAAATGAGCCCAGATTGCAGTGTAAACTCAATGGAATGGTGAAATAAAAAAGAAACCATCTCTCACATTGAACTGATTCTTTGATTTGTTCTACATACAACTTTGACTTTAAATTTCCCCCAGACTCAATTGTTTACATCTACCCTGTTCAAATATTAGTTTCCTTAAATTAGATTAACCTCGATGCTTCTAGGCATCTTTTGTTTTATTCTCAGTCCATTCTTTCTTGGAGCCAGGACTTCTACTGTAAAAATGTACAGTCATAGGCAGCGTAGTTATGGTATAGTATCAAAGAACTCCCAAATTACAATGGTACAATAAAAAAAATGTTTGTTCACATTGCTTATTAAGAATAAGTTCTATGTTTTCAGTATAGAGTCTAGGCTGACAAATAATGTATTTTTAGATTGTTAGAGAAAAACATGCAAAACCACACAGAGATTGCATATACTCTTGTAGAAATGGTGAATTACTCTTGACAGGCAAAGATATTTGTTATTTTTGCTCATCTTTCTTAACCAGAATCTTTTATCCATATCATGAATTGAATTGTAGTTTTTTCAAAAAGAGTCACATTGCTGTCAACTCCATATGTATGTATGTATGTATGCATGTGTATATATATATATATATATATATATATATATATATATATATATATGTGTGTGTGTGTGTGTGTGTGTGTAGGAAAATTTACTTTATAAGAGATGTACATAAAATCATGCTGTATAGTGTATAGTAAGGTCTACTTTACTGAGAATGGGTATGAGTCCTCTTTGTTTTTTTCTTGTTCTGTTAATACTGTCAAAAAGGCCTGGCTGTTCAGCTTTCTTATAATAGGTCAACATACTCTCTGGAGTAATGGTAGAGAGTCATTGCAGATGAGATTTAAAGCCAAGACTTGTTGCTGGTTAGAGATACAGGAATTGGGTGGATAAATAATGTTCCCAGGTTTTGCAGTCAACAAGAGAGAAAGCATTCCGAAGTGAGATAAAAAAGAATTAGAGGAAGGTTTTGATTTTTGTTTATTTTCACATATGCTCAGGGAAGGGAGTGTTATGTTCTTCAAGGCAGAATCCCATAGACTGGGATCTTTAACAGTACATATTGTGGACACACTTGTGGAGTAGGGGATCACTCATGAGCTAGGAAATTGATGAGGGAATTAAAGAAATAAGATTTGACTAGAATAGGATTACTCTACTTCCCCATCTGTACATGGAAGTTTTGGGTTTGTCAGGGTATCAGATACATGAGAATGGCCAATTCTGTATGGCTAATGACACAGATATGCTTTTATAATGAATTTAGTGGTTGTCTCAGCCAGCCATGTTTTTTCCAGCTGGTTTTGAGTAGTTCTATATTTTTATTGCTGGGGGTGGACTTTGAGAGTTTAAAGCCTCATATCTAGCTCACTCTCTCTGTTTTGTGCTTGTGGTTGAAGATGTGAGCTCTCAATTTCCTGCTCTTGCCACTTGTCATGGCTTTCTGCAATGATGGACCCTTGTCCCTTTGAAACCCTAAGCCTGAATGAACTTACTTCTGTACGTTGCGTTTCATCACAGCACCAGAAAAGTAATTAATACAGCTATGTGGTTGCCTCTTATGCCAGCCAGTTTAAGTTTTTTTCCTTATGCTTATGTAGCTGACCTTCGTCTCCTATTGGCTAAAGGAAGACCTAAGGCCACATAGGGCATAAGAGAGATTTTTCTTTTTCTATCCTGCCTAGTTCTTTCAACAACCACAGTGCTATTACCATATCTTTAGCTGAAAAGATCACTCAGGGGCATAGAGTAATTTCTCCAGGTAGGACATGATACATAAATATTTCATATGTACTAAGCAATTGCAAATCATTGCATCTTTCTGGAAAGTCGCATTTCATAAATTAGTCAATGTTTGGCTTGGATTAATATTTATTATATTAACATTTACATTAAATTACATTAAAATATCAATTTAAGCATGCATCTAGCAAATCCAATTCGCAATCGTGGGATATTTGCAATGTATTCACTGAATAATCAGACATTTATAAATCATTCTAAACCATTTCTCAATGTATAGCAAGATACACCAAGGGTGCTCTTTGAGAAAAACAAATTATACTCTCTCAAGGTGATTTTGGCCTCTTGGTGCATATCAGGAATCTTAGATTTTTAAAAATCACCTAATATGCATCTTAAGTGTAAATAACCTAACCCAAATATTAGTCAATATGTATGAAAGATAAAATTTCACACATGTATGAATGAATTATAGTATACTATATATGATATATAAACACAAACATACATACATGGATGGTACATGTATAGAATTCATACACATATGTAAGTTATAGGCCCTTCCTGTCATGTACTCACTAAGTATGTATACTAAGCTTTGCTTTGGCTAGTTCACATTTTTTTCATACTGAATACTTGTAGGATTCCCTCAAGATATTGATAATCTTTCTTTAGAGACAAAGCTATTGAAGTTAAGAAAAAAGTTAAGTATTTGGTGAAAGATAATAATGATTGGTGTTGGGGCTTGCCTTTGAATAACTGTGTGTTTACCGTCACAGTTCTCCTTTTAAGCGCTGCATGCTAAAGCTTCCTGTCAAGCATTCATAGAATCAATTCTCACAGATCTTTCAGACTTTCCTAGGAAGAATTTTTAGCACCTACTGCTGTTATTGTACAGAGGAAGCATCTGAAGTCCAGAGAGTTTGAAGTAATCTATTCAGAACAATGAAAAAGCCCACATCAGATTTATAACCTTAAGTTAAATATCAATTTATCAGTTCTCTCTCTCTCTGTCTGTCTGTCTCTCTCTCTCTCTCTCTCTCTCTCTCTCTCTCTCTCTCTCTTTTAAATGAGAAAGGGTTTTTCTTCATAACCCGGGCTTCACTGGAAATCTCTCTGTATACCAGGACGGATTCAAACTCAGAGATCTACTTGCCTTTGCCTCCCAAGTATTGGGATTAAAGGTGTGCACCATCACTTCTCTGTGACTTAAATTTTTTAATATTGTGAAATTAAAATATAACAACATTTTCTTCTTTTCATTGTACCCCATGTACCCCACCTTGCTCCTTTTAAAATTTATGACCTCTATTTTTTAAAATTTGTTTTATATATATATATATATATATATATATATATATATATATTCCTAAATATATATAAATACAATCTGCTCATTCCGTATAGTCAACACATCCTGTGTTACTTTCTGATTATCCATACTGATGTTCGAGTTCTATGTTCCAGTAGTGATCTATCAATTCTCAGAACCCAAAGCACTTGTTAATTTCTGCCTTTGGCCATATTAACGTTGGCATTTAAGTCTCCTTTCTCTTCATGGTGGGTTGATGAAGTCATTAAATCTTGAGAATATTCTCAGACTTGAAGGATTCCCCGTTTCCTCAGTTTTCCATGTGCTCTGTGCTATCCGAATCTTGATCATTTCCTATGTTAGTGTGTGTCAAAGCTTTCAACAGAGTTAGCTGAAGGCAGGCTCTTGAACTTGACAAGAGATAGAATCAATATGAATTGTATTTATGCAGCGTCTACAGAGGGCTAGGGCTGCTACAGAGTTGATTTCATCTTATTCTCTTGAAGTTTTATATATTAACATGTAGTATCCTTTTAACATGTTGTATCCCTAAGCTCCATATTGTTTTAGATCTCTAAACTTACAGATTCAGTGCAATGTGATTTTAAATTATTTCATATACGTTATACTATTACTTCTTCACTTGTACTATTGATAAATATGTTGATAAAATGTAAGTAGCAATGTGCTTATGCATGAAGTAAAAATATTTTCTTATGAAATATTCATTCAACACTTAGTATGAAGCTACACTATGTTAGAGTGAGATATTCTCGAGGAAAATATTGTGCAACATATTACTAAGAAGAATTTGTTGGTGATGATGAGAGAGAGAGAGAGAGAGAGAGAGAGAGAGAGAGAGAGAGAGAATACAACAGGATAAGGCAGAAATCAATCCTTAAAGGGAAACATTATAACATTATTCCTTCCAATTTGGAAAGCAAATATCAATACAGGCCCATATGTTCATCGTTTGGTTTCAAGTCTCTGGTACTACTGAAAGGTAATCCAGCCTGTAGGGAAAAGCCTAGTGGAGGGAAGTCAGCTCACTGCGGGGGTCAGGCCCTTGATGATCATACTATGTCTTTGCTCATCTTTATCTTATTGTTTGCCACAAAGTGAACCAACTTCATCTGACACAGAATTCTGTCATGATTCTTTATGTCACCTCATCTCTCCATGGTGATAGGGTCAAGTAACTATAAACAGAAACCACTAAAATCATGAGCCAAGATAAATCTCCCTTCTTTTAAGCTATTTGCCTTAAGTGTGTATCATATTGATATGAAGTTGATAAACATGTCAAACACTTGTTGTTTTATACCCCTTGGTACATCCTCATAATTGTGCCGTGAGTTTAGACTGTGCCAGCTTGGGATTTTTCTATATAAAATGCTATATTGAAGTTCTAATCCTCAGAACCTGAGAGCGTGTTCTTACTTATAAATAGGATTTTTGCAGAGAGAGTCAAATTCAAATGATGTCAGTAGAGTCTTTTACAACAAGGGGAAGTATGACAGGTGTCTTTGTAACAAGAGTTTGGATGTGCATGAGAATAGAGGGAAAGCAATGTGAAGAAGACATGACTCCACACCAAATGGTGACTGAGGTGTCTCGATGCTGAAAGAGGAGAATAGTGTGCTTATGCAAGAAGAAAAATATATTTCACTGTCCATGAAAGGAGCCAATGCTGCTGATACTTTAATCTTAGAGATTTCTAATCTGCAAAACTACAAAATAATTGTTGCTGTTTGAGGCACTTTCTTATGGAAGCCCAAGAAATGATAAATTGACATTTTGATTTCCATTTCCCACATACTTTAATTAAGGTTAAATCAATGTAGTGTTTTTAGGGGTTAGCAGGACAGAGATATTACTCAACACTGTCATCATGGCAGCCTGTTGAGACCTTGATTCTGACAAAGCAGAATTTGATTCAGAAAAGAATTTCAGGGCTATCTAGAATAAAACAAAAATGAGGGTTTTATTAAAAATAGGAACAGAAGCATTTGAGCAAAAATTAAAAGCACACTTGAGAGCATGGGTATGGGCTTCTCAAAGAAGACTCACAGTTTATTAAAAGGCCAGCAACTGACCAATGCAGAAGTGGATGCTTGTAGCCAACCATCAGACTGAGCTCAGGGAACCTGGTGGGGGAGCTGGCAGAAGGACTGGAAGAGTGGAGGAGGATTGCAACCCCATTGGAAGAACAACATAGGTTGGCCTGACCAACAGTTCTCCAATAGTCTAGACCACCAACCAAGGAGGGTACTTGGAGGGATCCATGGCTCCAGATACATATGTAGCAGAGGGTGGCCTTACCTGACAGCAATGAGAGGGAATGCCCTTGGTTCCAGGGAGGTTTGATGCCCCAGTGTAGGCAGATGCTAGAGTGGTGGGGTGGGAGAGTGTGGGTGGGTGGGGGAGCACCCTCATACAGGCAAAGGGGAGAGGCGAGGACAGAGGTAGAATGGAGGGGTAACCCGGATATCATGGGATGGGGGATTGGTGGAGTGGTAACTGGAAAGTGGGATATTATTTGAGATGTAAACAAATGGAATGATTAATTTAAAAAATTAAATAAATTCTATAAAGCATTTCAATGGAAACACAAAAAAGAGGTCTCTAGTATGGGTTTGAAGCAATGGAATTAAAATAGAGTCTGTCTAGGAAAAACTAAGATATACCCAAGTATGGACAAAGTCTTCTCAAGGAAGAGTCATAATGAAATGTCTTACAAATAGATCTATGTACTATTTTGATATAAGTTCTATCTCAAAGGGTTGCTGATAAGCTTGTTCTTTCCCTTTTCTCTATTTTTGGAAAGTGAGAAAATAAGTTCTCTTCAGAGGTAACTTGGACAGGATTATAATCTGATAATGTAAAACCTGAAGCCACTAGGGGTGTGAAAGAGGCTTCTGATGAGATTCTTAGAAAGTGACAGATTGTGAGCAGGGAACAGAGAAAGGCCTGGACCAGTAGTCAGTCATTCTGGGATCCTGAGTTTCAGCTTTCTGGGAGGCCACAACCAGGCTCCAGAGCAAGAAGCCCCCTTCGCCTTTGCGATTTCCATCATTCCTCTGTCTTTCTATGCTACTTCAGTATGACTTTTGGATTAAAAACCCTAGGTTGGCACATAGACTTTCAGGTCCCTCAGATAGAAGCTTTCATAATTGAGGACATTATGATGAGAGGACAAGGGAGAAAAAAAATGAAAACTTGTATAAGGGACAGTCCCTGCAGGAAATAGTGCTTGAAGCATTTGCCTGTCTCTACGTGGCTGATTAAATCCCAGCTGATCCCAGCATTGCTGTTTACTTATAGAATTATTTCCCCTTTCAGGTCACAAATGGATGCTTTATTGCGTTTCTGGGGCTTTTCTTTGTGAAAGGAAATTGGAACTACTTATCCAAATGAGAGTGATTTGCAGAAGCCAGCTCAAAGGAGCACAGGCAACCTGAGGGGTTGAAATTCAATCAGTTACAGTGACCAGTGAATCAGGTTAACAGTCCACAGTCCTACAGAACAAGTTGCAATCACAGCTGTTGACTCCTGGTCATGCATGCTGAGACTTCAAGTGCCCAAGTGAAAGAAAGGAAAGAAGCATGTGTTCTTATGGCCAGCATCTATAGAGGAAGCTGTTTATCCCAGATATTTTATAACTTTCACAATATAATTTCCTATCCAGATAGAATCTAAGTTTAATTTCTATTTCATAAATACATTATATGTAAACACATACATATACATGTGTACATATATATATGTATGTGTGTATAAGTATGTATGTACATATTATGTACACATGCAGATAATAGTATCCTATGATGGCCATTGATTAATTTCTTCTTTTGTCCTGATATATCTGTATCAAGGTAGCATATAGCTATGTAATTAACAGATACTCAGAAAATATTTGTTGACTAGATGGAAGATTCTAGAATCCTATAGGTTGAGTTCAGTTTTGAAATGTATGCATGATGTTCTAGGTTCTAAGTACTGTAAAAATAGAGACCAGTTGGACTTGGCTCATTTTTTTTTTAACACACTCACAGTGGAGATTAGGACATGAGTATGTAGGCCAGGTGACAAGTATGCAAACAGATCTCCAGATCTGAGGATAAGGCCATGGTGGTTTGTGGACATGGTAACAGACTTTCTTTGCTGGATCATTGGCTTGAATAAGAAACATCGTCAAGAGCCTCAGTTGTACTTGAGTGACTGTGCTCTTGAAACGGATTCCTAGAATAATGCCTTCTCAGGAACGGATAGTAACATACTGTCAGCGACATACAAGATGACTCTACTGGGTTATTTCATTCTCAGCTGAGAAGCCTGCCTTAGCAGTTGATATCCTTAAACTCCCTGATAACCACTAGCATGGTTGCTCTGCATCCTTAGCATGAGTAAGCACTGCTTTTTACAATTTTACTTAAGAGCTGCAGGATACTGCGTGGCGCTGGAGCAGCCAGTTATTTTATTGTTTCCATGAGTATCTCTTGCTTGCTTGCTGAGGTTTTGTACTGAACACCAGCGAACAGATGTGGAAAATGAACGTCTGCCCTCAAGACTCAACAGATAAATAGTAGACATGAAACTTGGTGTGTAATGAGCTTTGGAATTGCCCCATATGCAGAAGAGTTTATGAGCAAAGGTAAAATCACAGCTCATTTCCAATAGTTGAAGCATGGAAATATCTATTCATTTTAATGGTTGGTTATAGGCAGTAGCATTCTGTTAGTGTAAACCCATACTATCTCTTAAAAAAAACAGAATGACTTACAATTAATTTGGAAGATGCACAGTTGGAATAGTTAATAAAAAGATGTAACATTATATATTTAATATTATAGCAAGTCAAGAAACATAAGCGCCAAGGCAATAACAAGTACACATGGCAAGTTGCCATGGTTTCGCAAGGAAGGTAATTGAGTCTGTGGTTGCTTTTACAGTCTTCATTTGAGTATTTTCAAAATTATACACAGTTCCTATTCTACAGTTTTTTACAGAGGATCTATAATGCCAGCTGACTTTTGTTTTCCAACTATTGCTTAGCATAAATTAACAAAGCATCACTAAGTGTGAGATTGTGTTTTAAATGGGAAGAGTGAATGATGGGAGTTTACTGGTCTATAATGATCAAAACCAAGGATGCTCATCAAACTCAGAGAGGGGAAATCAGGGACACAGAATTTGTAGATGTTATTGTGACTTCTAGTAGCAACTGCAAAGCTTGCCATACAAAGCCAAATCTACTGAGGAAAAAAAGTGATAAAAATCTAATTGTATCAATTAAAGTATGACCCATCCTGCTCTTTCTCTGTCTCTTGATCCCCTATTATATTCTCATCTCTCTCTTTGTCAGGCAAAAAAAAAGAGAAAATGAGATGCTCAAGGATTTCATATGCTAACAGATATTAGACCTTATTTGTATTTAACATGTGATTGGACATGGTGTCACTGTTCTTCCTGTAGATTCCATATTTATTTCTTATAAGGGTCACTGCAATAGCTCTGAATATGTGGAAATAAGGATACTCATATTTCCCACATTCCATCTATCCTTTATTCTTGCTGTTTGGCTTTGTTATTAGTATTGGTTCTAAGAGCCACTGAAAGTAACATTTTTTTTTCTCCTTCAGATGAGCACTCTGATACTTACCTGTTTGCCTCCTTCTGGATTTCAGGTTGTGTTGTAGGACTGGTGACAAGTTCAGCAAGTCAAGATACCCCTGGGTGTGGATTGCTTTCTGCAGATGAGAGCAGGCACAAGATAAAGTGAGAGCCTGTGATTGGGCTGTAGACAAGGAAGGCGGGCTGAGAATTTTAGAGATGAGTACGGAGAGTACTGAGGAGGGAAAAGAAGGGAAGGAGAGGGAGAGATAAGATGGAACCTATAGGAGAGGAAACGGAACCAAAACCACATAGTATTGGGAGCCATAAGTATTGGGGATTTCTTAGATAGATGATTAAATAATAGTAGGGTGCATTTGTCCCATCTAGGGGAATAGCTTGTGTTTACATCTATTGAGTTTTGAGTTCATTGTGCAGGTGTTTTGTGGGTTGAGAATTTACTAATATAAATCTGATTGATAAATCACAAGCTTCTAGAGTTTTGATTTTACCGGGGCTGGAATGTTAGCAGAATCCACAGCAAGAGAACTGCGAGATGGGCGGTCGCTGCACGGGTCTAGCCATGGAGGCATCAAGATGGCTGGGGCAGAGCGTAGCCAGCAGTAGTGTGGGGTGGTGCCTTTTTAAATCTTTTCCACTATACCTAGAAAAGAAGAGCTCTACTGAGTCAGGGAAAGAGATGATATATGGAGAGGCGGGGTGGGGTGGGGCGTGGGGGGTGGAGCTTAGAGCTTAGTTTTGCTTATATGGCCAAACAAGTCAAGATGTTCTGTTCCCTGGACTGATGGTTTCTTGAAGCCTGGGTTAATATTGCCTCTGTAGAATTTCCCACGATTTGTCTAAATGAATAGACAAAAGACACTTTAAATGCATGTTGGGAATTCAATAAGCACTCAGCGCCAAGTGATTGAAAACATGCATATATTAATTTTAGACAGTATTGAGTTTTGTAGTGACATTGGAATGAAGCATTTCAAAGCCATAGTCAGATCCCATGATTTTCTACCATCTTTCCTCCTTTTCTCTAGTAGCCCTTCTATCCTCATTTTTTAGGAGGTGGCACATATGAAATATATGATATTTGTCTGAGTTTTACTCATTTCTCTAGTTCTTTCAATTTTTTATGCAAATGACATGATTTATTTATTCATGATTAAATAATATTCCATTATGTAAATATGCCACATGCCATATGGCTATATGGCACTCACCTGATAATGGGCATGATTCTATAATTTAGCTATTCTTCCACATACCTTTATTGAGTAGAATTCTATATTGCCTAAAATGCGTGACAGTTAACTAAGTGACTAGCCATACAATATCTCTGTGGCATCAATGTTCAATTTTTTGTATTGATAATAGTGATTTGTTTATTTATACACCCATTTGTTCCAATGTAGACTGCTTGCTGATTACATATCAGGCTTAAGGTTTATAGGCAGGAGATTCCTTTGATTTCTACTAGTCTCTTATGAAATGTTGAGAATTTCATTAACATGACAATTCTAGGTTTCTTCCATTCTCCATTCACCTTTCCTGTGAAGAAGCAATGGGTTAGTCTGATTGGTTACTTTAAATGCAAGAGTAGAATCTGAATGTAATGAGAGTGTTGGTGAGAAATAAGGATGCAATATGGGTGGTCTGGAAGGCCCCAGAAATGAATCACACAGCATTTGCTAATAACTATTATTTGAGACCAACTACTGAACTTGTAACTGAGTCCTGGGAAAGTCTAAACATATGACTAAGGATCCAAATATGAGCTGCCAATCACAACGGAGTTGTTACCTAGTCCTCTGACACATAGCTTGGATGTATGTAGTAGCAATTCTTCATTAGGAGGAAATGACAAATATGACACTAGGCTGGAGGAGGTCAGGAATGACACACATCACATGTGCAGGTGGCTTAGTCACCTCCATATCCTTTCACATATTTTGCTTTTCTTCCAGTATCTGACTCAAAGGAAGTTACATGTGATTAGTTCAACTTGATACTAGAGATCCAGCTTCTGTTAATGATTGAGTAGCTTTGTTGGTTTAAACTTTATATAGACAACAATGGTAATTATAGACTAAAAACTAGAATATGTGTGTGTGTGTGTGTGTGTGCACACGTGCACATGCACGTACAGATGTACACATGTTACGCCATGCTTGTGGAGGTCAAGGAACAATTTTCAAGGGTCAGTTCATGACTTCCACCTCTCTCTGTTCTGCTGCTAGCTGGTCCATGAGCTTCTGGGCAATTTTTATATCATCATCTCCCATATTGCTGAAGTACAGATGCAGCCATTTACTTCAACTTTTTTTTTTCTTGTCAGTTCTGGGAATTGAACTTGATTTGAATTGTGTGGCTAACACCTTCATTTGTGGAGTCGTCTCTTCGGCCCTGAAAATTGCTTCATAATGAAGACAATGTGAACTTTTCTTATTCCTGGAGGCCATTGTTCTTGCAAATTTTCTGCCCCACAATTAAACATGGGGTAACACATGCTACTGAGCCCACATCTTCAGACACCAGGTAACTGCCAGGTAGTAGTGGAAATCCAAGTTCCTGACTTGTCCTCTGTTTTAGGATATTGTAATATAAAAAGAAAAAAAAACATTATGAAGGCAACTTATAGAAGGCAGTGTTTATTTGAGATTATTGTTATAAGAGAATTATAGTCCATATTGGCACAGGTAACATCAAAACAGGTAAAGCTGCCATGACAGCTGCAGCAGGAAGCTAAGAGCCCACATCTTCCACTGGAAGCAGGAAGCAGAGAGAATGCAATCTTGATTTGACATAGTTTTACTCTCAAAGCCTACTCCCAGCCAAAGCCATACCTCATAGATCTCAACAAACAGTATCCCAAATGGGGGAGGAAGTATTCAAGTGTCTGAACCTATAGAGAATATTCTCATTCATTCCCCATGGACTCCATTAACACTGGATGAAGATGACCTCCTTATTATTTTTAGGCAGGATTAAGATTTCTGGCTGGTAATGGTTACCAGTCTACTTACAGAAGAGTGATGAAAAAGGAGAATTTTGGAGAATTTCTTATATTTTATCATGATTTTATGCCCAGAGATGATTTGAGGAGGAAATGGTAGACTACATACCCATTTCTTCAATTCATTGGTTAAGGTACTCATGTAAGTCATGCTTGGGTAGGTGGACTGAGGCAAACCAATGAGAGAGTAGATAGAGAGAAGTTCAGAAACGTGGAAGCCATGTTGACAGTCAACTGATAACCATCTTGCTCTCATATATGGCCATGAAGTGGGTGGAGAGAGAGAATCATCTGTGTAGTATTCATGAAGACAAATAATATGAAGGGCTTGGGCTTCTAGTATTAAAGATTCAGGTTTATTTTATGGGTAATAGTGTCTGGTAGTTGCCTCTATATTCTGGTATAGTCAATCAAGTTTCCTAGGCTTACTTGGTCAATAAGGATTCCTGGTCTCAATGAATTTAAATGACTCATGATATGTCAGTTGGTTAATAATGATGAGTTTTGAATATTTGAGTAAGTCAGTTTTAACTTTCTGGTCTTTTATTTTCAAGAAGTAAAAGAGATAATTCCAGATCTAGCCAAAAATGTGGAAGCACTTTCCTCTTACCTTCCAGCTATAGAACTACACCCGTACTCCATAAACAATATGCAGGAGATGCTGCCAAACAGAGTGGTCTAATAAAAAAAAATGATTTCCCATTGTTCTCCCCTGTAGATGATTATACTTATTTTATAAGGATGTTGACATTTCTACACGTGGCAAAGATTCTCTAACTCAATGCTATTGTGCATCAGGGCACTATTGCCATAAACAAATATAAAAATTTGCAGAGGGTCAAACCAGGGCAAAGTACACTACCATCCCTCGCACTCATTCCACAGGAAGCCATTTCTCTATGATAAACCTTGCAGGATAGGAGGACTGAGACATCAGTTGTTGAATGACAAAGCTTTTCCTGGGAAGACTCTACACACACATCAACTCACCCCATATAGGGAACCCATCAACAGATGAAAATACAGACACCACCAAAGTCCAGCTTGGTGAACCAAAGTGTTTTATTGGGATTACTTATAGGAATATGAGTAAGAAGTTACAGGAGCGGGAATGTCTCAAAGGCAACTGCATCACCTCACCCAAAGCCCACCTCAGCATGGGTGGCAGCTCACAAAATCTGGGAAACCTGGAGCACATTGCAGGCAGCTCAGCAGGTTGGAGAATATCCTGTACATGTGCCTCAGTTGATTTACATCTCTTCCAGGTAGCTCAGCTGGTGTCTTCTTCTTCCAGTCAGATGGTCTAGTCTCAGAGCCTTCTTTGTAGACTTTGCTCTCTGAGACTTTTCTTTATTTCTATTAGTCTGAGAGGGACTCTGAACATTTATAGGGTACTCTGGCAGGGAGGGGCCTAGTGAATATAGTCAGGTTCAGGAACTTTCTGAAGCTATAAAGAGCTTTCCTGCAGGATGGGGTGTTTCAATCTCAAAGGAAACTGTTGCAAAACACCACAATTTTGAAAGACTACGCATTGTAAATTCCACTAGATGAATGCCCTTCATCTCACTATCAACTATTCTTTGGGGGAGGTGATTAAGTCAGTAATTTCCACCAAGTCTTGGAAGGTTTACCTCCAAGGAGAGACCCTACAGATATAAACACAGAGCCCAGGTTAAAAAGAGTATAAGTGAGTGTTTTAATCTAGCCCCCTACAGTGTTCTTCACTCTAGTTTCCCTCTGTCCATTTTCTCCATCATTTATTCTTATGGCCATCTTTTTTCTTCTTAAATTGGGAACTCTGAATTCCATTCTCCATCCTTTGTTTTTTAGGTCTTTTTCTCTTTCCATTGCTCTTTATGTACCAAGTGACCTGGGTCTCTACCATTTCCTTCAGAAGCTTCACCTGGTTTCATTCTCCTTACCAACTTGCTCAGCCCTGTCATGCTATTTGGGGCTAACATTCCATTCTTACTTTCATAAATCGACATTCCTACTTCTTTATCTTTATAGCAAATCTAACTTTGTACCAGTGAAATCTCACAGTATCTCATTTGAGCATCTGATAGGTCTATTCAGACTGTGATGTTTGTGTATGATTTCCGAACTCACATTAACTTGTTTCTCTCACAGAGACCATAAGCCCTTCCACTGATCTCTCTTACTTTTTCATCTTCTAAAGATCACTCTTTTCTGATTTTCCTACTGTTTCACCAGCCATTTCCCCTGAAATCTGTACCTGTTTTAACTGCTGGAAGGTCCAACATGTTTGCATACTGTAATCTCCTAGGAATTCATTTTTAGCCTCTACAAATCTTTCAGAAAGACACAATTAATGGTAGCTTATATAGCTGATACTTTCATGTGTTGATTTCATTTGGATCAAGTTCTCTGGACAGAGCTCCTTGCTAATCACCAGAGTTTTATCATTAATTTCAGACTTTGCAGACAGTTATCTTCATGAGATATTTTCCAGAAATTTAAAACACAACTGGTAGGTGTAAGAATAAATCTCTTTAACACCTCCCACTCTTCCGAGGTTCTAACAGCTGGCCTTAAAACTGACATTTCTCTTAAAGAATGCATCAAAGAGATGCATCAATATGTTCATCATTGGCCAATTACTCTAGCTAGTGTGAGTCCTTTCAGATGTCTGTGCCGTTTTATCCCCTAGATTATAACAGTCTGAAGACTTCAGACTTAATGTCTTCTTGATTTAGATCCAAAATCCATCATATCAATTTCTCTTCTCAATTTCCAAGCCTTTTCTTTGGCTTAAATCCTCATCTTTTACTCGGATTTTTAAAAATTCAGCTGCCCACTGCCTCTTTTGACCCGTTGATCCACCTTCCTGAGTTGGCTGTCTACATGAGCCTCTTCAGATTTATTTTATCACTCTCCTGTTTCAAATTTAACCACACCTTTCTATATATCTTCAATTAAGAAGATGCTCAATTTAGCTTCTCTAGTTCTTGTATTAGGTGCAATAATGACCTCCCTCTATAGATATCTACATTCTTGGAGCCTGGGAATATTACCCCCCCCTTTTTTTTTGGACAAAATGGACTTTGAAAGCAAGTGATATGCCCTTCCTAGATCTGAAACCTCAGTAACTGATGCAGTGCTTGGCTCATATCTAATATCCTTAGTTAATGTGCTTTGGGAAAAATATGCTGTAATTGAGTTGGGTATATTCTGATAATGCTCTCTCTCTATATATAGGATAATACCTTTTGCCCAGGTAGATGTTGGTAGTAAAATAAGTTGCATTTAGCATAAAACACTTACTTACTTGTTTCTCACCTTTGAAAACAGTTGTGCTCTTGGAGACATGGTTAAAATAGAGGGAGTTGGTTGTCTAGAATGCTTGTGATCTACTCTGAGACCGTTTGTATATTATTAGGTAATAGGTACAGTTATAAAGGGAAAATATTGAGCTTAAACACAGGAGAACCAAGTTCTAGTTGTGAACTTGTCCTGGACCAACTGAATAACTCACATATATGAAAATGGCCTCTTTGTTCTTGTATAGCATATTATTTTAATCTCTAGGTATGGTATAATTTCATCAAGATTTAAGACTGAATTTATATTTATTCCATTTATTCAGCCCGCCTAGTCATCTGGATAAGATTAAATATTTACATATTTTCTCTAATGTCTTTAATAAGAATAGTACAGTTGCCCTCTGTTTGTCCAATATTCTACTAGCTTCTTCCATTCCAGTAAAGCATCATGTTACACTTTTGTAATGATTTTTCAGAAGTTCTTTTCCTTTAAGCCCTTGGGAAACACACAGGAAAACCTTTATTTCTGGCTTCTCTTATTGTGCCTTTCCTCTCCTTATGGTTCCTTCATTTCTATACTGACATGGATAATCAAGGGGGAAATCATTTTTCTGAAGCTTTGAGTTCATTTTAATGCTTCTATATTATTTTCTGTATTCCGAGAGCACTGTGGGTTTACTATGAGTATTTTCTTTTAAATTCCTGTAGTGCTGTTGTGACAGATAACCATCAAAACCCTACTGAGACTCTTGACCTTTGGTTCACATGCCCTTGTATAATCCTCTTTTCTTGAACGTGGGCAGGAGGACATAGTGAGGTGTTTCCAATGAACATGGGAGATGAGGTATCACTTCCAAATATCACTCTTAGGCTCCTTTTAAAGGAAGTAAGGCATTATGTTAAGAGCTGCCCTATAAAGAGGTATATGAAGGACACAATGTCTTCAATGACAGCAAATGAAGATGTGATTCCTTCTAACAGAAATCAGAATGGATTTATAAGTGGCCATTCTTCTAGCCAAACTCTAAGGTGATTGCAGTCTGGGTATAACATTAGACTAAAAAACTGCAAGATATTAACTGTTGCTTTAAGTCATCAAGATTGCTAATAATTTATGACATATATATAACGTGTGTTCAAATGTGTTTTTTGGTATAACTAGTATGTTGATGATATATGCTGTTGATGTTTCTCGAAATAAAGAAGCTTATCACATCATCTACATTGTACTTTACTTTTTTTTTTATGAGAGTCAGTGTTCGTTAATGAACCATCAAAAATCATCAGTGGAAGATGAGAGACTCAGAATATAGACATTATCCTTCATCAACAAGAACATCTTGATTATTCACTTAGAAAATGAGTTGGCTTTTTGTTAAATCACCCGCTGAACTAAGGGTTTCTGAATGTACCTGTAGAAGTTCTGATTTAATTGGGATGAGGCATCCTTTAGGTTTTATAATTTTATTTCTCTAGATGATTCTAATATATAGCAAATGTTAAGAATGGCTCTCAAGCTATGTGCCCCAGCCAGTGGCATCAGCACTAACATAGAAACTTGTAATTCATGAAAAATCACATGCCTCTTTGGATCTACTGAATAGACACTCTGAGTCGGGGCCCCAAATATGTGCTGATCAAGGTGCTAATTGAATATGGTGATGCCAAAAATTTGAAACCACATTAGTGACCACTGGATGAGTCCTCAAGGTCCTTCCAGTTTAAAAGTGAATATGTCTCATAGCAATTTCTCCCACATGAATGCCATTCATGAAAAGTACATGACCTATACAGTTTCTATATTGATACTTCCATTGACCTGAACTAGAACATTCAATTCTCCTGACAAGTAAGACTTTTCTTTTTGTAGATGTTGCTATTAATCAGTTAACTGGTAAACCAACCTAGATAATGCAACAAGGCTAAAACCTAGGTGAGTAGAAATAATTGCTGTCCTTATTCAGCATGTACTCCTTGTTTGGCACTCAGCAGTGACCTATGAACTTCATGTATATTGACTCAGTTTTATGGACCCTGCCAGTGTAACTAAGATTGCTATTTTATAGATGAATAAATAGAGGGTTAGGAAGGCAAATCTCCTGAGCAGACATTGGATTGCAATTTTCCTGATTCTTAATGTCAAACCCAAATCTATATCCCCATTGTCCAACACCATGCTATAAAGGCATGGAGATATTGGAAGATCTGGAGTCACAGGGGGTTCTTTTACTGCCTTTCACTGTCTTTCTTTCTTCTTTACTATCTCACTTCAGGGATAATACAGCTTTATAAAATAGGTTTATATTTCCTGATTTTCCTATCTCCAGGCACATCATTTTCCACTCTTTGTTCAACAACAGTGAGTGCCAGATGATTTGGTAACAAAGACTGAGCAAATGATTATCAAAGCAAGAAGATTATAATCAGCCAATTTGCCCTTTTCATAACAAGAGGCAGAAACCCTCAGGACTAGAAATGCTTAGAAGGCAGTATCAAGGCGAATTTCTCAAAAAGGCATGGCAAGGATTTGTTCCTTGATGAAAATCCAAACAAAATGTTCTTAGATAGCAAGAATCAGGGAAATGCACACATTTGGAGTTGTTCTTATTTCCTAAAAAGCTGAAAAGTTCACAGATCACCCTTAGTGAACTACTTGCTTTACTCTGATACTCCTCCCTACTTTCTGGTTCATTCACCAGCATGTTGACTGATCATTCACTACACAGTGAGTATTCAAGATGTTACTCAGGGCCTGGGACTATTACTCAGTGCTGGCCACACAAACATAGAGGACCTGAGTTCAGATGTGAAGAACCTACAAAAATGGTGCATGTGTGTGACAGCCCATCTCTAATTCTAGCACCCCGAAGGCTATCTCCAGATCCCTGACGGGATCTCCAGAACAAGCTGCCTACTAAGAAAAGGCCTTGTCTGTAAACTATGAATATCATAGATAGTTGTAGAGGAAGACTTCCAATGGCAGCCTGATGCTTACTCATTAACACAGATACACACAGATACATAGACATACAGACATACATACAGACACAGACACACAGATACATACAAACACACAAGTACATCAGCATACACTTCTATGCACCGCCACATGCAGACATACATACCTGTAAACACATGTAAAATTATATTGGTCACATATGCTTTAGAGTATTAATATCATGTGTGATCATTGTTTTAGAATAACACACAGACTCTCTAAACACTGACAAATTAAAAATGCCATAATATCGTAGGTAGGAGGTATGGGAGGAAGGAGGTTGTGGGTGGAGAAAAAAGTAATTATACTAATCTTCTGTTTGCCAAAGGATTGCATAATGTATAAAAGAGTTTCTTTCAGTGTAGTTTGTAATCCATTTTTTAAACTTTAGACAAGTCTCTCATGGATTAGCAAATTTTACAGGTAAGAAACATCTAGTTTCAACTGCTTATTTCTATTCTGCTTAGTTTATTATATTAAATTTAAATAAATTTAAATATAATGTTTTTCAATCCAAACAATTTTATGATATCTTAATTACTTTCTATCCTTATACCTATGTATCTGTGAGCCAGATATTTTTTATTGTCTGTTTATTTATCATTTTGATAAAACCTTTAAACTTTTGAGAATTTTATAAATGAGTACATTATTTCCATCTCTCTTTATTCCAACTCTTTGTCCCTCCTCAAAATTTATGACCTCTTCTTTTACACACACTCACATATACACAGACACACACACAGACACACATATACACACACCTATACACATAAAGACAGACATATACACATATACACACATACACATGTATACACACAGACACACACATACACATGTATACACACAGACACACACAGACACACAGACACACACAGACACACATAGTCACACACATGTATGTATTGATACAACATGCTCAGTCTATTTAGTGTTGCTCTTATATATACATACGTATGTGTGTGTGTGTGTGTGTGTGTGT
>NW_021604669.1:10493226-10533455 GCF_004785775.1 Grammomys surdaster
TGTGTGTGTGTGTGTGTGTGTGTGTAATGAGCAAAAACAGTTTAGGATTAAATAACCTCATAGAAGCAGGAGGGGGGTGGGATAGGGGCTTCCTGGGTGAGGGTGGGGGAAAGGGGATTATATCTGAAATGTAAACAAAATATCCAATAAAAAAAGAAAACACACATAATCTACACAGAGAAGTTTATATTTAGGAGTATGTGTGTGTGTATACATATATGCACATGACAACAATTATTGAAGAAAGAGGCCATGAATTTCAAAGAGAACAAGGAAGGGTGTATGGGAAGTTTGGAGGGAAGAAAGGGAAAGAAAAATGTTTAATTATGTTATAATATATTTATAAAAACTAACCTGTTAGAGGAGTCAATCATGGAAAGAAGATAGCTTCTCTCAACAGCCATTGTCTGTAGCTTTTCATCTAGGGGTAGGGCCTTGTGAGATTTATTTCATTATGTTGGCAAGTCACCTGGTGTTGCCATTGTTTTGGTCTTGTTTAGGTGACCATATTGTTGAGTTTTCTTGGTTGGAGCCTCCCTTTTATGTAGAAAAGACACACCCTTGCAGTTCTCATCCTGGTTGTTTGGCTCTTACTATGTTTCCATTCCCCTCTTCCCTGATGTTCCCTGAGCCTTAGGTGCTGGTGTTTGTTGTAGGGTTGGGGCTTTACCATTGTTCTGTCCACTTTGACCAGTCACGATGTGTGTGACCAGAGGTGGATTTCTGCAATGGTCTCCAGCAGTTCCAATAAGAAGCTCCTCTGATGATGGTGAAAGCTACAGTAACCTGTTGGTGAATGTTTGGAATGCAGTGAGAGGTTATACTGGTTTTGGAAAGTTGCAGCAGTAAGTTAGGTTGTCCTCTGGAGTTCTCTTTCATTTTTTTTTACAAACAAACAAACAAACAAACAAACAAAACATTTCTAGGAGCTGAGGGTGTAGATCTGGGACGGAATACTTGCTGAACTTGTTTAAGGCCTGGAACCACTTTCTGTCATTGCAAAAAACAGAGACCCAAATAAGTAAACAAGGCTTATTTTTAGATGGAGTGTGGTTGGATGATTTAAAGCAAAGCAAAGCAAAGCAAAACAAAACAAAACACTTCCTGCTCAAGTTCAAGACAGATAAAATCCCAGCATTGAAGAGAGGAGGTATACTTGAAGCCTCCCCTCCAGCTGAGGAGTAATGTTATTTTTTACATTTACCTCATGCGGTAAAATTTTATCATATTATGGTATACCATTCTATATACATAATAGTAGTTTTAACTCATCAAGAAAAATGAACAATGGTGGTTTTTGTTGGTAGATAATTTTGCAGAACATTTTTCACAACTATTTCCTCTGTCAGCTTTGAGAAGTATATGCATAATTTAGAATGGCAGCAAACGGTACCCAGAGACCTCCTGAGATTTGCTCAGGGACCCTTGCTACTGAGTAACAAAGTTAGACATAGTCCTGTACTTTCTTATCTTAAATATTGTATTCTTATATCCAGTTTCAGTCTGTGGGGGTATTTAACATATGGTGTGTTTTTGAAAGCTTTTATGAAAGTATGAAGGTTAGCTTTCGTTTTCTGAGAAGTGCATTTATGGGGATGACCTAAGTTGTGGTCCTGAAACGCAGTATTGTAATTAATGCCGTCATAGTACTTTCAGTGTGTCTCTTTATGGATGGCAAGTAACCTCATTAGGAAGGCACTATGAGTAAGTGTTGGAGAACTGAAGGTCAAGGGGAGAGGATATCCTACAGGTTGGATTTAAGCCCGGGCAATCAGACTCTGTTTTCCTAAACCCAGCCCAGCAAGGGCACTGCCTCACTGAAGGTACAACTCTAAGTGCAAGCTGCAAAATGGAACACCACCTACCCACATTCATTTATTTTCAATAAGCGTGAGCTTCATTTACCTCATTCAGTTAGATGGATTTGAGAGCACACTCCTTAGATATAGTTGGGAATCCTCTAGTCTTCTACTTGGAGGTCTCGTGGATCTTCATCATCACTCAAAGTAACAGCGGAAAGTGGACCAAGTCCAAGGCCTCTGCACCATCTTGAATTCTTCCATGAGAACTGTTCCTCACTGGATGTTCCTGTTGTTTCTCATTGTCATAGTCATACCTGGAAGCTCCCATTTTATAGTACTTTCTGGCCTCAGGCACAGATTAAATGCAATAACACAATTTATTACTGTGTAATCATTATTTACCTGGGCCATTCAGAACAACAAACTCTAAACTTCATGTCCCGAAGGTCAAAAACAATCTTCCTTGTCCTTGCAAAGTGTCTAATCACCTTATATGGATCAAAACTAATATGGTTGAGGAGTAATCTTTATGAACTATGAATTATTAAAACAATGACTTTAAAAATCCCTGGATGTTTGCTATAAAGAAACATCATGAGAGAATAAATCCTTTTTCTTACTCAGTGTTATTTAGGCTTCAAATGTAGCTCATTTTGTAGAGTGACGGCCTTACATGCCCCAGTGTTTTGATCCCTAACACTGCATGCACTAGATGTGGTGGTATGTTTACCGACCTAGCTGACAGCATGAACCTGGGAGAGCAGGGACGAAAAATGAGTCAGACTGTAGTCTCATGCAATAGCCCACTTCATTCAGAGTACCAGGTAATTTATACTCTGAGGGTTAAGAAGAATCACTCGAGTAAGGTGTTCAATCACAATGACAAGCCACATGTGGCAAAAACATGTTTATCTGTAGACAGAGGCATAGAAATAACAAGGACTGAGGTAAACTCACTCCTATCTCCTACACATGGGAGGAGCATGACAACACATTCCAGAACAGTTCTGTGTTTGAAGAAGCTTAGATCACAAAACTCTTGTCTTGTATTCCTGGAGTTTTCTCATAAGCACTCAGAATTCTCACATAACTCCATTCTTGGACTGCATTCTGACAGTGGTATGTAGATACCTACCGGTAACTTCATACTTGGGAGGCAGAGGCAGCAGTTACAGTATCAGAAGTTCAAGTCATCCTTGACTATATAACTACTTATAGGTCAGACTGTGCTACCTGCAACATTGGCAATTTTGTTATCAACTTCAGTTGATATAGTTTAACGTGACCATGGTGTGGAAACTGAGATGTGAGTAAAGGAAACGACAGGCAGAGAGGAGGCTTCAGACAGGATGCATTATGCTTTAGTTGCTTTATCATTGCCTAGAACAAGCCCCATGTCTATGAAGATGAGAGCCATTGAGAAACAGCAGCAAAGAGTAGGCTTGTTTTCAAAAGGATGCCCCAGGTTCAGAGGAGGGTTACTTACGTTTTCTTAGCCTTCAGCTGGAGAATCCTTTTGGAAAGAACAGGGAATTATGGGGAGTATGTGCTGCCTTTCTCTACTCTCATATCTATGTATCCATAGCTGAATCTCTATTCATTCCACGTATTCATTACTCTTGCATTTCAATGACAAAATATCTGACAGAAATCATTTAAGGGGAAGAAGGGCTTATTTTGACTCTTAGTTTCAGAGGAGCTGGTCTGTAGTTACCTGGTCCCAAGTACTTGGGTAGATCACTATGATGATAGGGATACCTGATGTAGAGGTGTTAGGTTCAGAACTGAACAGGAAGTAGACAATAAGACAGGATGTCTACTATCTATTACTTTAAAAATGAACATATCACATTGCCGTATAAAGTAATGGGGTTCACCATGGCATCTACTTATGAATTTATGTATGCATGCATGTATGTATGTATGTATGTATGTATGTATGTATGTATATATGTATGTTTCATCTGGGAGAGTAAACCTGTCTCTTATTCCATTTTAATTAGAGGTATACATCTTGTCTTTGGATTCATAAATTGGATTATATCCCCTGATAAATTCTTTCCTTTGGAGTTTGCACCTAGAAAGTTTCTCTAAGTGCTCTCATCTCTGGAATGCTGATAACACATCTCTCTGCTTTCCTGTCTCTGCTCAAACACAAAGTTTTTGACATTGCACTAAAAACACCCCTTCTCCCCCATTAAGTTAGTATTTCAAGTTGAAGGTCTGTAGACTAAATCCACCCCTTAGATGAGTGTGTGTGTGTGTGTTAGTGCTCAACACTAAAACACTGGAATTTTCCCATGGATATCTGGATTTCTGGCTTCTCTTGAAAAGTCAGAAGACCAGACATATTTGGCTCATGTTCCCACACAGTATCATTTGTCTAAAATACATTAGCAGCTGATTCTTTTTAATGACTATATGCTGTCTACCTTGCTATTGGCCTCTCCACCTACCCGAATTTCATTTCTACTACCTGCTCAGTCCCAGGAGGCAGAGGGATCTGTGGCTGCCAGTGGTCAAGAGCACAGGGAGTATGGTTCAAATCCCGGCACAGTGATTGTACCGTAGTTCTTCTTTCTGCAATTATTGCTCCAGATGTCACAGATACTCCCCTTGCCCCATTCTTCCATGTTCTGTTTATTAATCCTTTTCTTCCTCCTTGTCATCATCTTCTCCATCCTCCTCTTCCTCCTCCTCTTCTTCCTCCTCCTCCTTTTCCTCCTCCTTCTCTCCTCTCCTCTGCTCTCTGTAACTGTCTTTGTCCTTCACAGTACTGATAGCTATTTGAATCTCTTGTTTAGATTCTGGTACTGCTGTCTTATAGGCTTCCTTCTTATCTAGCATGTACTTTGGCTTTCAGAACTCCATTCACTCTTTAAACTCCAAACTCTCTTTCAAAAGATTTTTCTAGTAGGGCCAGTATATTAGTAAATTATCATGTTATCCCTTTTGTATATATTTTTGGTATAAGGAGGGCTCAAAATCCAGAAGCCATTGAGGGAACAGTTCTCAGGGTATCTCTGAGTGCCACTGATCATGTGATCACTGACCTTCTTTAGAAAAGGTGCTCACAGACCAGGAGATTTCTTTATATTACAACATCTCATTTTCTTGTTTACTGCTGGAGGACAGATGTGCAGAAACAACATGTTTGTGATAATTTTATATCAACATCATTGGCTACATTTTGTCTAGGACTTACTGTTTTTCAGGAAAACTATTCAACACTTTCAACAAGAGATTATTTTATTTTTAAAATGAATGTGACCTTGTAGACACCCCCAACACCCCAGCAGGTAATATTGGAAACTTTGAATGACATCTTCAAGCTTGTCTTAGGGTAAATTTTAGCCTAGACAAGCCTGATCTTGAACCTTTTCCCCAGTGAAACAGAAAAATGTGAGGACCGTTGGTATACAAGATAGGTTATTGTACTGGCTGGTTTTGTGTGTCTACTTGACATGAGCCAGAATCATCAGAGAGAAAGGAGCCCCAGTTAAGGAAATGCCTCCATGAAATTCAGCTGTAAGGCATTTTCTCAATTAGTGATCAATGAGGGAGGACCCAGGCCATTATGGGTCGTGGGTGCCATCCCTGGGTGATGGTCCTAGGTTCTATTAGAAAGCAGGCTGATCAAGCTGCATGAAGCAAGCCAGTAAGCAGCACTCCTTCATGGCCTTTATTTCAGCTTTGGCCTCCAGGATCCTTTTAGAGTTCCTGTCCTGACATCCATCAATGGTGAGCAGCTATACAGAAGTGTAAGCCAAAAGAACCTTTTTCTTCCCAGCTTGCTTTTTGGTCATGGGGTTTCCTCACAGTAACAGAAGCTCCAAGACAGGCAGGAAATCTCCCATGGCAAATGGAAAGGCTTCATGACCAAGAGGAGAAAGGGTGGATGGGTATACATGGAATCAAAGTGTCTCCCAGGGACTGCAGAAGTGCTGCATCATGGAAACAACACAATTTCTGGAACTAAGAGAGGCAGTTCAGCCTGGCCCATTGACTTTCTCTACAACCTTGTGAGAGTCACTTGACCTCTGTGAACTTCAGCTTCCTTTCCTTTAAATAGAGAGGCCAACATCCTGATGCAACACTGTAAGACTTGCTTAAAGTGGTGCATGTAAAAAAAGATCACTATTTAGTGACAAATAATAGTTTACTTTGAAAGGCATTCTGGAAGGTAAAGAGTGTGACATGTCAACTGCTTGGGATATAGGAAACAATAAATGAAAATAATAGAATTCTACAACCCAGAAGACTCTGAGATTCAATGTTTACTCCCAGAGTAAATTTTTGACTCAAATATGTATCTGAGTTGGTAATAATATATATATATATATATATATATATATATATATATATATATGTATATATACACAAATACATTGTATATGCATACACATACATATACATACATATATCATGATATAATGCAATGTCTCTATGCTCTGAAAACTGCTGAATTTCCATGTTGTCCCTTTATCCACTTCTCTGCTATTTGAGGAAATCTTGCAGAAGGCACCTGTCTTATTTATCTTATTTTCTCCAAGATCTAAAATAAATGCCTGGGACATGATAGGTAATTTGAAAACAGCTCTGTTTAAATGAGTGTGAGAGTAATGGGCTCTGTGTAATGAAGAAAATAAGAGCAGAGTCTCTGGGAAGTAGGAAAAAAGGGAAAGCCTCATTTCCTCCCTTTTGTTCCTTGGGGCTTTTAAGGAATTGTGAGCTGCTCCAGGGGCCTACATCATTAACTGGTGAGTGGGTGGAGGGGCTGGAAGCAGCTCCAGAATCCTGAAAAGGCTGCTAGAGGAGCAGAGCTGGCAGCAGAACCAGAGCAGAGCAGGCAGCGATTCTATCACAGAGCACAATTGCCTTTTTTGGAGGGCTGGCTCATACACAGCTGGTGGTACAGGCTTTTGTAGCCATAATGCAGAGAAAAGCTGGGAAAATCCCACAAACTGAAATCGTATCTGTTTGTGGTCAAGTCGGGACTCCAAATTTGGACAGTGGAATTTGGTGGGAAAATGTGAAATGCATCAGAGGTTATAGAGCAAACCCAAGATTTATCACTACGGCAAGTGGCTATTTCCAGAAGAGCCAGCAAGTCATGATGATGTTTCCATGAGCAAGGAGAAGGGGGGGAACCTCAGCTTACTAAGATCAACCTGTTAAACTCTCTGGGCAAATGAAAAAGCAATTCAAAGTTATTCTATGATGCTCTTTGGTGTATATCAGCGTATACGCATCTGGGCATTGGAAGAGCATGAAACCAATTGATTAGGTCATCAAATCCCAGAGGCAAGCAAGGCAGTTGGAGCAGGTGCCCAGACACTGTGCTACTTGGCTTCTGTTTAAAAGATGTTAAATATATCTCAGTGAGAAAGTTAGAGGCTGAAGACATCAGGATCAAGCCAGCACTGGTTCTTAATGGACCGCTGAGGACCATTTTAGCAAGTGAGACTTAGGGGTAGATAGATCATACTTATGTGAGACCAGCTGAGACCTGAAGTACAGTCTGGCTCAACACTTCACCAGCTGTGTGAGGTTGAGCTTAGTGGGTCACCTCTCTGAACCCCAGTTTTTCATCTGTAGATAAAACTCTTTATAACTGCAAAGACTGTGCATTCAAAAGGAAGGTCTTTATTGAATGATGTTCACGCAGTCCGCTCAAGACGATGAGGGAGGCCACCACTGGGATACCCTGCTCTCAACATGAGAAACACTTTACATGCATTAAGTTGGTTGTTATGGAGTCAGACTGGCTGAACGTGGATCATAGCACTTAAGAAGCAGAAAATTACATTATATTACAATAAAATTACAATATATTACAGAAAATTCCAGAATGCTGGTTTTAATAGACACATACAACTCTAGAAACATAGGTTATTGATACACAGAGAATCAGTATCTGCAAAATTCTGGTGGGTGGGCAATGCAGCAAGGACTTTGGTATTCCCAAGTCGCATTGCAATGTGCCAGGAGAGTCATCAGCCTCTAACGTCATCCTCCTTCACTCCCACCATCTGTTTAGCCCATGAGAGAGCATTTGACCTGTTGACTCTTGCTTTAAGGTACTAGAAGGCCTCAGTGAAGATACTAAAGCTTGAGGGCAATACTAAAACACCATGTCATTGTGAAGCATGGTCGCTGTTGTTAAATCTGTTATCTAAAACTATTGGTAATTTTGCTACGTGGTCACAGGCACTGGATAGAATGGAAAGGCTAGTCTCCACTTGGCTAATGTGTTGAAGTGGGAGGACTTGTCAGTGGTCTTCTCTGCATCCTAAGCAGCAGCAGCAGCAGCAGCAGCAGCAGCAGCAGCAACAGCAGCAGCAGCAGCAGCAGCTGTAAGTAGCACACACTATTTCAGCCTAAACTCAGTAAGAAAATAGTTTGTATTATTATTATTTTTTTTATTTTTTATTTTTTGGTTTTTCGAGGCAGGGTTTCTCTGTTTAGCCCTGGCTGTCCTGGAACTCACTCTGTAGACCAGGCTGGCCTCGAACTCAGAAATCCACCTGCCTCTGCCTCCCAAGTGCTGGGATTAAAGGTGTGTGCCACCACCACCCGGCGTTTGTATTATTTTTATGCCAGAATTTTATTCAGGGATTTGGAAGGAGCCAATAATCTCAACCGTATAGATGCCTGCCTAAATACAAATGCCTCTAGCCTCAAACCTCCAAACTTCCTTATGCTTTCCATAGACCAGTGTGCTTTCCACAGCTGCTCACTTTACAAAAATTCTCTGCATTACAAGTTCTAAACCACTTGTTCTCTGGAACAAATGGGAGGTTAGGTGAAAACATATTGAAAGCTAATATTTTAAAGTTTATGCAGAAATATCTACTACATTGTAACAAATATGAAATATGAAATTTTAGGCATTATAATACATCTTCTATTGTTAAATATCTACTTTAAGTCCAATGCAAATCAATTCATATTTAAATAAAATTATCAGAGTTTTTAAGAGAGGACACACTTGACAGAAATACGTAGGTTTATCAACTAATGTTAGCAACAAGTTTAATCATCATTGTAGTTTTGAATTTAAAAGACATTTTGTGACTTTTATGTAAGTTTAGCAGGATGTGACAATACCTTATGACATGGATGCAGCTGGTCTTCAGAAGGTTTGGAAAGATGTTCCTTGCTGTGGTGACATGGGAGAGTGTGACTTTTAGTGGAATGGCCTAGGTTCTTAGGTTTTGGGGGCGGTGCTGGCCTTGGAAGAAATTAAAATAATTCTTGTGGTACCCTTGTTGTGAAAAGATCACCAGAAAAGGCTAATCCTGATGAGACCTGGCTACATCCTGGTATCTCTGGCTTCTTGTCTTGCCATGGCTACCCTACTATGAAGCCATTTACTATGAGGCAATGATATTGGGAGAATGTTGGCAAAGCTGCCATTATTCTGTTTGAACTCTCAGCATCTCAGCCTGTGGGGTAAATGTACTCCTTTTCTATATGTTGCCTAGGATCAAGTATTTCACAATGGTAATGGAAAAAGGAGGAATACAGTGTGATTCTCACTGATGGTAGTTATAGTTACTGATAATATGACTTTGGTTAGTTGCTTACATTATAACCTGAAAGAAAAACTAGTGTTCAGTGATAAGTGAATGAAACAAAGATGCAATTATCTTCCAATCACAAACAGAAAGCCTGTAAGTCAGAAGTTCTTATCCTGTGGGTTGCAACTTCTTTTTGAAGGTGTCAAATGAGCCTTTTTTTTAAAACAGGGATTGCCTAAGACTATCAGATTTGTAACAGTAGCAAAATTACCGTTACGAAGTAGTAATAAAAATCATTTTATGGTTGGAGTCACCACAACATGAGGAACTGTATTAAAGTGTTGCAGCATTAGGAAGATTGAGAACCACTGCTCTGAATCCTCTCTAGATCTCTTTTTCTCTGAGAATTAAGACCTTGGTTTGCACTCACCTCTTAATTCTTTGTGATCTTGTCTGAATAAGTACATGTGCCTTGGCTTTTTCATCTTGAACTTAGGATCCAAATGCTGATCCCACCTCTATTTCGTATGGCTTCCAGGTTTATCTTCCTCCCACTGTGTGCACATGGTTGTCTGCCTTGGGTCCACTCCAGTACAACTTTATGTTGGGTTTCCATGAGTGGAATGTGTAGGGTTGGTGTTAGCAACATTTCTTACCCATCATTGGCTGAGGGGCTGCATATGTGAAACTGGTTTCATCTTAGAGATCCACAGAGAAATACCCTGGTTCTAGCTTGATGAATTCAGTGATGGTGAGTTGGAAGAAAGCTCAATTGTGCAGTAGGATCTGGTAAGCCTGAATTGCATGGGAAATTCTGAGTGTCTATTGTGATGAGTAAGTAATTATTAGCACAATTTGCTTAGTTATATTATGTTCTACCTTCTTCATTCTTTATGTGGAATAGAAGAGCAAAGTGGTGTATATATGTGTCTATGAAGTTTCTCTGCAAGACTGTGGGAGATTTGGGATAGGACAGAACTGTGAGAACCAGTCTCTGTTCTAGCACTGAGTCCCATGAAGAAACAGCATGCAAGATTAACATAGAATGCTATAGCAGACTACCACAGGCTATTGCCTTAAGCCAACACCATGTACTTTTTATTGCTAGGAAGATATGGATCTCTTGGATTAGATGATGACATAATTGTGATCTTCCTAAGAGTCTCTTGCTGGCCACATCCTTGCCTTTTACTGTGTGGCCAACAGACAGGTTATCTTTCTCTTGAAGTTATAAGAGTATTAATTACATGACCCAAATCCCCTACCTTACGTCTTTTCACTCTAGGGACTTGGATTGTAGTATGCCCAGTTTTGCCATGTCTGGAGAAGAAAGTACAGTAGAGATTGGTTACTATCTCTTCTCTAGATAATTTTCACATACTTTTACTTTCCCCCCTCATTGTGACTCAGCGAAGCATATATTTTAACACTCATTTTAATTAGGAAATGTATGAGACATGAACTAACCCTTTGAAGTTCCCAGCAGTGATAGGAAAGGTGATCTGAGTCTAGTGATGACATCCTTTTGGCCTGGTGATCCATTAATGGATGGAACACAGTGTTTCCTCTACTCCCTGAATTCTGGAAGTTTCAGGGAGTAACTGATTGTGGATAATGCCTCTCTTTCCTTCTGGAAGTTTCAGGGAGTAACTGATTGTGGATAATGCCTCTCTTTCCTGGAACACTGACTACAGATATAATAGTGATTCTCCCTAGGGATGTTCTACTTCTAGTAGTTTAGGCAAGAACCCCTGAATAAGATGATTTCAGAGACACTGTGTATGATAGAGACATACTTATTTCAGAAGCCGTATGAGATGCTTGCTAGGCTTCTCAGACATAACAAGTGATCCTCTGAATAGAGCTGAAGAATGCAGAAATGATGTCATAGAGTAGAAATGAATCATTACTGCTCCTTTCATGCAGTCTGTTCTAAGACATAAGAGAAGACTGGGTAAATGGAGGACACATACTATTTGAAGCCCCCACTACACACCAGACCCTACGTCATACACTTCCTTTATATTTCTTTACATTTCAGATGTCATCCTCTTTCCCAATCCCTCCCCCAGAAACCCCCATCCTATCCCCGCTCCTCCTTCTTGCTTTTTCTTTATTAGTATTTTAAGTTAACATACAAAGTACTGAGTTTTATTACAGCATCCTCATAATATGTGTCATTAGAGTTCTGATTTGTTTCCCTCTGCCCCTTCCCTTTCTTCCTCCAGCTAGTTTCCTCATCTGATTTCCTGTCACATGTATTCCATCACGCTCCTCATTCTTTTTTTTTTGAATTAGTAACTTTTTAAAAAAAATGTTAATCAAAGGCTTTATAAATTTGGAAATGCTCAATAACAAGATGCCCATACAATTAGAAGTGTAACCCAATACCCAACCTATGAACATCCGCCTCCATGTTTCCCCCCCCTCATCTCCTAGTTCCTCCTCTCCTTACTCCTCTTCCTCTCCTTACTCCTCCCACCTTAGCTCCTCCTACATATCACCCTTCCTGTTAAAATAAAACTTTTCTCTCAAAATACAATTAGAGCATAACTATACCAATTTGTATCAGTAAGTTACAAGATAGACCTAATACCTCATCCAACATTTTGTTGACTAACTAGAACATCTGTCATCTCTCCTGACTAACAGACTTAGTTCTGAACCTGGCTTTTTTCTTGGCTTTAGAATGAATGTCAGCTGAAAACCATCCTCTCAAGTCTTTTCTCTCAAAGCAAATAGCCAGGATTGGCTATAAGACTATAAGTCTTCAACCCCATCAGAAATCCAGAGTGACTGAATTAACTGAAATTGTGGGAAGCACAAAGCATAGTGTCTAAAATTTAGCCAATTTATAGAGACCTCTGAACACCTGGACAGTACCTATACTACAAAACATTGGAGCATCTGATCTTCAGCCTTCTGGCCCAGGATCATCTGACAGACCTAGTGATGCAGAATTATTAAGGGCTGATTACTCTGTCTTAGCAGATATAATCAGTTGACTATTCTGAAAATGTGTCCTTTTCTAGACAGTAATTTGTCTGTAGATGAAAAGAGGCAATTCATGCCTAGTGGCTGTCTCTCCACAACTGGAGTAACTCTAAAGATGCTCAATTTCTTCTTAGAAGAAACAAGACAGGAAGCTGTCAGGAGCAGACAGGTCTCTAATCAAAATGAACATTAATACCGAAATGTTTGTAATGTCACTTCTGTAACCAACTATCCATCTAAGGCAATCTGGACTGTTGTCTGTTAACTCCTCTCAGCTATTTCTAAATAAGATATAGAAAACATTCTAACCATAAACTCAGAGCCAAGAATTTGCTATAGGCCCTTAACTCACAGGCTAACCATCTTGAATCAGTTAAGAGTTAAAGAAGGACTGGGTCTAAGCCTTGTATTCCTAAATATGTTATATAGGCACAATGCCTATGAGAGTAACAAAATTAATCTCACTTTTATATCAATAAGGAACTTGTACCAATGAAAACCTTAAATTTGAAATCAAAAGAATTTTTGTACCATTTAAGAAATTATAACTTCAGCTTAATAACAATTATACAGATTTCTACCAATAGGTTATGGCTATGCAATAGCTATTCCTCCCTCTTCCAACAAAACCATTACTTTTCCCTAGAAAGACAGCTCAATATTAACCACCTCAGTCCCCAAGCCCAGGGAATAGGGACGCCGACTTTTCAATAATTTCTTCAAGCTGGTTACAGGCATTGAGATATTAGAAGAGCGGCGGGGGGCGGGGAAGAGTAAATTGATAAGCCTCTGACGTCTGTGTCTTCACTGCATTCAGCTGAGATTCCAGGACATCAGAGGTTCAAGCAGATCTGCTCTGCTTGCTTGATGAGTAGATACAACAAGGCTGTGTATTCTGTAATATACAATTATCAAAACAAAATTTAGTATTAAGATAATTTTTTGTTTGAATTCTGGAATCTAGTCTTCTGGCAGCCTGCCTCTGTCATGTCTAATCCATATAATTCTGGGAGTTTCTATGAGGGTGTGCTTCTACCATCCTCCCATTCCTGCCTCCCTCCTCTCAAATTCCCCAACACTAGGGAATGCAAACTTTCAGGTACCAAGGCCCTCTACTTCCACTGATGCCTGACAAAGCCACCCTCAACTACCTATACTGGTGGAGCCATGAGTCCCTCCCTTTGTGTTCTCAGGCTGGAGGTTTTAGGATGGTTACTCCAGCTTGTTTCTTAGGACCATTTGCTTGAACAATTGTTTAGCAGCCTTTTACTCTAAGGTAGTGTCTGTCTTTGTCACTGAGGTGGGTTTCCTGTATGCAGCAAAATGCTGAGTCCTGTTTACGTATCCAGTCCATTAGCCTATGTCTTTTTATTGGGGAATTGAGTTCATTGATGTTAAGAGATATTAAGAAACAGTGATTGTTGCTTTCTGTTATTTTTGTTATTAGAGGTGGAATTCTTTGTGTGGCTATTTTCTTTTGGATTTGTTGGAAGAGGATTACATTCTTGCTCTTTCTAGGGTATAATTTCCCTTCTTGTATTGGTGCTTTCCGGATACTATCCTTTGTAATGCTGGGTTTGTGGAAAGATATTGTGTAAATTTGGATTTGTCATGGAATATCTTGGTTTCTCCATCTATGGTAATTGAGAGTTTTGCTGGGTATAGTAGCCTGGGCTGGCATTTGTGTTCTCTTAGGGTCTGTATGACATCTGTCCAGGATCTTCTCGCTTTTATAGTATCTGGTGAGAAGTCTGGTGTAATTCTGATAGGTCTGCCTTCATATGTTACTTGGACTTTTTCCTTTACTGCATTTAATATTCTTTCTTTGTTTTGTGCATTTGGTGTTTTGATTATTATGTGATGGGAGGTGTTTCTTTTCTGGTCTAGTCTATTTGGCGTTCTGTAGGCTCCCTGTATGTTTATGGCCATCTCGTACTTAAGGTTAGGGAAGTTTTCTTCTATAATTTTGTTGAAGATATTTATTGGCCCTTTGAGTTGGGAATCTTCACTCTCATCTATACCTATTATCCTTAGGTTTGCTCTTCTCATTGTGTCCTGGATTTCCTGGATGTTTTGTTTTAAGAACTTTTCACATTTTGCGTTTTCTTTGACAGTTGTGTCAATATTTTTTATGGTATCTTCTGCATCTGAGATTCTCTCTTCTATCTCTTGTATTCTGTTGGTGATGCTTGCATCTATGACTCCTGATTTTTTTCCTAGGTTTTCTATCTCCAGGGTAGTCTCCCTTTGTGATTTCTTTATTGTTTCTACTTCCATTTTTATGTCCTTGATGATTTTGTTCAATTCCTTCACCTGTTTGGTTGTGTTCTCTTGTAATTCTTTAAGGGATTTTTGTGTTTCCTCTTTAAGGGCTTCTACCTGTTTACCTGTGCTCTCCTCAAATTCTTTGAGAGTGTTATTTATGTCCTTGTTAAAGTCCTCTATCATCATCATTAGAAGTGATTTTAAATCTGAATCTTGCTTTCCTGGTGATATGGGGAATTCAGGACTTTCTAGTGTGGGAGAACTAGGGTTCTAATCATGCCAAGTACCCTGGGTTGCTGATGCTTATGTTTTTGTGCTTTCCTTTTGCCACCTGGATCTCCTTAGTGCTACCTGCCCTGTCTCTGACTGGAGTCTGTCTTTTCTATTATCTTGGTTGTTTCAGAACTGTGTGGGGTGGGTGTTACTACTGCAGTTAGAGCTCGGGCCCAAGAACTGCTCAGTGCTTGGGCCCAGACTGGAAGGAACCAGTGCTTTGGGCCAGGAGTGAATTCCTGGGTCCCAGTTACTCCCTGTTTGGGCCAGGTGTTGCTGTCTTCTTACCTAAGATACTGCCCAGGTTAGAGCTCCTAGGAGGCCTGCTTCCTCTGGGATTTGTGAGATTGGGTGCAGAGCTGTCGCCCAGGATCTGCTCAGTGACTGGGCCCAGACTGGAAAGGGGTCATACACTTTCATATGTGATACTTGACTCCAACTTCAGGATAAAATGGAAAGATAGAAACTATGGATTAGGGAAACAGGATTTATAAATAAAATAAAATTCACAGTCAAGTGTGTAGTAGGCAGTGAACGGAGAAATATTTCAGCCATTGGGATGGAGGACAAAGTTAAAGAGAGAAGCTCCGGGCCTTTTGTTCATCAGCTCCCATTTAAAGCACTGGCTTAAGTATGGTTTACCAGTTAGGCATATAGCAGACTTTACACTGTATGTTCATGATGGTTTTATGTGGTGTATGCACATATGGACATTGAGTTGGGATGGCCTTTAAAAGTCTTTGTGCTTTTCTTGTGATTGTACTTGTCAATACACAACCCATACACCTCTATGAACAGTGTCCTTGAGCTGTCAGGAAATCTCTGGGCTATCTCTGATGAGTGGCAGGATTTTCAGCACAGTCAGTGGGTTTGCTCTATGTCCTTCCTCTGTGATCCCTGTCTCAGGAATTGCAAACTCCTCTTTATTGTCCTCAACCTGTGTTTCAGGTCTGTACTGTTCCACATATTTAAGCACCCAGGGGTCCACTGTGAGCCTATTGCTGTAGCTTTGGAGAACATGAGAGTGGTGAAGGTGGGTTTTTCAATTATGCCTCCCAGCTTATGAAGAATGATTTGGCTCCATGACAGTAGCTTAGCTTAAGCACCACCTTAGTTGATTCCATCATATATTCAGTGAAGTCTATCAGGGAAGCTGGCTTTCTGAGGAGAAGCAGTTTGTCACTATGTATTCACACTTATTGAGTACAGGGTTTTTTTTTTTTATTGGATGATTTATTTACATTTCCTATGTTGTCCCCTTACCCCATCCCCCACCACCCCCTCGGAACCCCCAATCCCCTCGCCCCTCCTCCTTCTTCTCTGTGGATGTAACCTCTATCTACACCCCCCCACTCCCACCTCCCCACCCTCAAAATTCCCACCCCCTGGGGCATCCAGCCTTCATGAGGTCAAGGTTCTCTTCTTCCACCTATGCCCAGCAGGGCCCTCCACTTTTACATATTCAGCTGAAGTCCTGGATCCCCCCCTAAGTGCTCCCAGGCTGGTGGTTTAGACCCTGGGAGCTGTGGTTGGTTGGTATTGTTGCTCTCCTCATGGGGCCACAAACCCTTTCAGCTCCTTCAGTCTTCACTCTAACTCCTCTATTGAGAACCCCATGATCAGTTCAATGGCTAGTTGTGAGCATCTGCCTCTGAATATGTCTGACTCTTGAAGGCCTCTGAGGAGATATCCATATCAGGCTCTTATCAGCATGCACTTCCTGTCTTCTACATCAGCATCTACCTTTGGTGATTGCACATGGGATAGATACTCAGGTGGGGTGGTCTTGAGACGGCCCCTCCTTCAGTTTCTGTCCCTCACTTTGTCTCCATATTTGCTCCCTTGAGTATTTTGTTGCTCCTTCTAAGAAGGACCGAATCACCCTCACTTGGTCTTCCTTCTTTATGGACTTCATGTGGCCTGTGAGTTGCATCTTGGGCATTTCAAGGTTCTAGGCTAATATCCAATAATCAGTGAGTGAATACCATGTGTCTTCTTTTGTGATTGGCTTACCTCACTCAGGATGATAATTTCTAGTTCCATCCATTTACCAAGGAACCTCTCCAATTCATTGTTTTTAATAGCTGAGTAATACTCCATTGTGTAAATATACCACATTTTTTTAATCCATTCCTCAGTTGAAGGACATCTGGGTTCTTTCCAGCTCCTGGCTATTATAAATAAGGCTGCTATGAACATAGTTGAGCATATGTCCTTGTTATATGTTCGAGCATCTTCTGGGTATATGCCTAGGAGTGGTATAGCTGGATCCTCGGGTAATGCTATGTCCAATTTTCTGAGGAACCGCCAGACTGATTTCCAAAGTGGTTGCACCATCTTGCAGTCCCACCAACAATGGAGGAGTGTTCCTCTTTCTCCACACCCTCTCCAGCATCTACTATCACCTGAGTTTTTAATCTTAGCCATTCTGACTGGTGTGAGATGGAATCTCAGGGTTGTTTTGATTTGCATTTCCCTGACGACTAAGGATGCCGAGCATTTCTTTAGGTGCTTCTCGGCCATTCGAGTTTCTTCCATTGAAAATTCTTTGTTAAGCTCTATACCCCATTTTTTAATAGGGTAATTTGGTTGTCTGGAGTCTAATTTCTTGAGTTCTTTGTATATATTGGATATTAGCCCTCTATCAGATGAAGGATTGGTAAAGATCTTTTCCCAATTTGTTGGTTGTCGTTTTGTCCTATTGACAGTGTCCTTTGCCTTACAGAAACTTTGCAATTTTATGAAGTCCCATTTGTCAATTCTCGATCTTAGAGCATATGCCATTGGAGTTCTGTTCAGGAACTTTTCCCCTGTGCCCAAGTATTCGAGGCTTTTCCCCACCTTCTCTTCTATTAGTTTCAGTGTATCTGGTTTTATGTGGAGGTCCTTTATCCACATAGACTTGAGCTTTGTACAAGGGGATAAGAATGGATCAATTTTCATTCTTCTACATGTTGTCTTCCAGTTGAACCAGCACCATTTGTTGAAAATGCTGTCCTTTTTCCACTGGACAGTTTTAGCTCCTTTGTCAAAGATCAAGCGACCATAGGAGTGTGGGTTCATTTCTGGGTCTTCAATTCTATTCCATTGATCTTCCTGCCTGTCTCTGTACCAATACCAGGTAGTTTTTATCACTATTGCTCTGTAGTACAGCTTGAGGTCAGGGATGGTAATTCCTCCAGAAGTTCTTTTATTGTTGAGAATAGTTTTCGCTATCCTGGGTTTTTTGTTATTCCGTATGAATTTGAGAATTTCCTTTTCTAACTCTGTGAAGAATTGAGTTGGGATTTTAATGGGGATTGCATTGAATCTGTAGATTGCTTTTGGCAAGATGGCCATTTTTATTATATTAATCCTGCCAATCCATGAGCATGGGAGATCTTTCCATCTTCTGAGATCTTCTTCAATTTCTTTCTTCAGAGACTTGAAGTTCTTGTCATAGAGGTCTTTCACTTGCTTGGTTAGAATCACACCAAGGTATTTTATATTATTTGCAACTATTGTGAAGGGTGTCATTTCCCTAATTTCTTTTTCAGTCTGTTTATCTTTCATGTAAAGGAAGGCTACTGATTTGTTTGAGTTGATTTTATAACCAGCCACTTTGCTGAAGTTGTTTATCAGGTTTAGGAGTTCTCTGGTGGAAGTTTGGGGGTCACTTAAGTATACTATCATATCATCTGCAAATAGCGATATTTTGACTTCTTCCTTTCCTATTTGTATCCCTTTGACTTCTTTTTGCTGTCTAATTGCTCTGGCTAAGACTTCCAGTACTATATTGAATAGGTAGGGGGAGAGTGGGCAACCTTGTCTAGTCCCTGATCTTAGTGGGATTGCTTCAAGTTTCTCTCCATTTAGCTTGATGTTGGCTACTGGTTTGCTGTAAATTGCTTTTACTATGTTTAGGTAGGGGCCTTGAATTCCTGATCTTTCCAAGACTTTTATCATGAAGGGATGTTGAATTTTGTCAAATGCTTTCTCAGCATCTAGTGAGATGATCATGTGGTTTTTTTCTTTAAGTTTGTTTATATAGTGGATTACATTGATGGATTTCCGAATATTGAACCATCCCTGCATTCCTGGGATAAAACCTACTTGATCATGATGGATGATTGTTTTGATGTGGTCTTGGATTCGGTTTGCTAGAATTTTATTGAGTATTTTTGCATGGATGTTCATAAGGGAGATTGGTCTGAAGTTCTCTTTCTTTGTCGGGTCCTTGTGGGGTTTGGGTATGAGTGTAATTGTAGCTTCATAGAACGAATTGGGTAGTGTTCCTTCTGTCTCTATTTTGTGGAATAGTTTGAAGAGAATTGGTATTAGGTATTCCTTGAAGGTCTGATAGAATTCAGCACTAAAACCATCTGGTCCTGGGCTTTTTTTAGTGGGGAGTCTTTTGATGACTGCTGCTATTTCCTGAGGGGTTATGGGACTATTTAGATGGTTTATCTGCTCCTGGTTTAACTTCGGTACCTGGTATCTGTCTAGGAAATCGTCCATTTCATCCAGGTTTTCCAGTTTTGTTGAGTATAGGCCTTTGTAGTAGGATCTGATGATTTTTTGAATTTCTTCAGTTTCTGTTGTTATGTCTCCCTTTTCAGTTCTGATTTTATTAATTTGGATACTGTCTCTGTGCCCTCTGGTTAATCTGGCTAAGGGTTTATCTATCTTGTTGATTTTCTCAAAGAACCAACTCCTGGTTTTATTGATATTTTGTATTGTTCTTTCTGTTTCTATTTGGTTGATTTCAGCCCTGAGTTTGATTATTTCCTGCCTCCTACTCCTCCTGGGTGTATTTGCTTCTTTTTGTTCTAGAGCTTTTAGTTGTGCAGTCAAGTTGTTCGTGTGTGCTCTTTCCAGTTTCTTTTTGTAGGCACTTAGAGCTATGAGCTTTCCTCTTAGCACTGCCTTCATGGAGTCCCACAAGTTTTGGTATGATGTGTCCTCATTTTCATTGAATTCTAAAAAGTCTTTTATTTCTTTCTTTATTTCTTCCTTGACCAAGTCATCATTGAGTAGAGAGTTGTTCAGTTTCCATGTGTACATGGGTTTTCCATTGTTTTTGTCATTATTAAAGACCAGTCTTAGTCCGTGGTGATCTGATAAGATGCAAGGGATTATTTCAATCTTTTTGTATCTGTAGAGGCTTGTTTTGTGACCAATTATATGGTCTATTTTGGAGAAGGTACCATGAGGTGCTGAGAAAAAGGTATATTCTTTTGTTTTAGGATGAAATGTTCTATAGATGTCTGTTAAGTCCATTTGGTTCATAACTTCTGTTAATGTCAAAGTGTCTCTGTTTAGTTTCTGTTTCCATGATCTGTCCATTGCTGACAGTGGGGTGTTGAAATCCCCCACTATTATTGTGTGAGGTGTAATGTGTGTTTTGAGCTTTAGTAAAGTTTCTTTTATGTATGTAGGTGCCCTTGCATTTGGAGCATAGATGTTCAGAATTGAGAGTTCACCTTGGTAGATTTTTCCTTTGATGAGTATGAAGTGTCCTTCCTTATCTTTTTTGATTAATTTTGGATGAAAGTCGATTTTATTTGATATTAGAATGGCTACTCCAGCTTGTTTCTTGGGACCATTGGCTTGAAAAATTGTTTTCCACCCTTTTATTCTGAGGTAGTGTCTGTCTTTGTCACTGAGGTGTGTTTCTTGTATGCAGCAAAATTCTGGGTCTTGTTTGTGTATCCAGTCTGATAGTCTGCGTCTTTTTATTGGGGAATTGAGACCATTGATGTTAAGAGATATTAAGGAAAAATGATTGTTGTTTCCTGTTATTTTTTTTATTAGAGGTAAAGTTATGTTTGTATCTTTTTTGGGCGTTGTTGGAAGATTACTTACTTGCTTTTCCTAGGTTGTAGTTTCCCTCCTTGTGTTGGCATTTTCCATCAATTATCCTTTGAAGTGCTGGGTTTGTGGGAAGATATTGTGCAAATTTGGTTTTGTCATGGAATATCTTGGTTTCACCATCTATAGTGATTGAGAGTTTTGCTGGGTATAGTAATCTGGGCTGGCAATTGTGTTCTCTTAGTGTCTGTATGATGTCTGTCCAGGCTCTTCTGGCTTTTATAGTCTCTGGTGAGAAGTCTGGTGTAATTCGTATAGGTCTGCCTTTATATGTTACTTGACCTTTTTCCCTTACTGCTTTTAGTATTTTTTCTTTGTTTTGTGCATCTGATGTTTTGATTATTATGTGACGGGAGGTATTTCTTTTCTGGTCTAGTCTATTTGGTGTTCTGTAGGCTTCTTGTATGTTTATGGGCATCTTGTTCTTTAGGTTAGGGAAATTTTCCTCAATGATTTTGTTGAAGATATTTACTGGCCCTTTAAGTTGGGAATCTTCATTCTCATCTATACCTATTATCCTTAGGTTTGGTCTTCTCATTGTGTCCTGGATTTCCTGGATGTTTTGAGTTAGGAGTTTTTTGCTTTTTTCATTTTCTTTGACAACTGTGTCAATATTTTCCACCGTATCTTCTGCATTTGAGATTCTCTCTTCTATCTCTTGTATTCGGTTGGTGATGCTTGCGTCTGTGACTCCTGATCTCTTTCTTAGGTTTTCTATCTCCATGGTTGTCTCCCTTTGAACTTTCTTTATTGTTTCTATTTCTAGTTTCAGATCCTGAATGTTTTTGTTTAATTCCTTCTTTGTGTTTTCTTCCATTTCTTTAAGGGATTTCTGTGATTCCTCTTTAAGGGCTTCTATCTGTTTACTTATACTCTCCTGTATTTCTTTAAGGGAGTTACTTAATTCCTTCTTATAATCCTCTATCATCATCATGAGAAGTGATTTTAAATCTGAATCCTGCTTTTCAGGTGTGATGGGGTGTTCAGGGCTTGCTATATTGGGAGAATTGGGCACTGATGATGCCAAGAAACTTTGGTTTTCGTTGCTTATGTTTTTGTGCTTGCCTTTCGCCATCTGGTTAACTCTAGTGGTACCTGCCCTCACTGTGTAAAACTGGAGTCTGTATTTCCAGTTATCTTGCTTATTGCAGAGCTCCTCAGAGTCCAGAGGTCTCTGTGGTCTTATGCTCCTAATCTCCTGGGTGGAATAACTCCTGGGACTCAGGCCACCTCTTGGATCTGGAAATCCTTCTGCTCTGAGTGCAGTGGGTCCTCGATGACTCAGGATTCAGTTTCAGCTGCTCTGAGTGCAGTGGCTCCAGCTGCTCTGAGTGCAGTGGCTCCTGGATGACTCAGGATTCAGTTTCTCCACAGGACAGGAGCAGACCAACTCTGTGTCTGCTCCAGCCCAGAGGACCAGGCAGGGGCAGAAGGGAAGTGGAATTCCGGAGGGGCGGGGTTTGGGTAGCTGCTGTGCCCTGGATGTCCCTGGCTCCCCGATCTATCTCTGGGGTTTAGGGAGTGAGATGGAGTTTTTACCAGCTGCTCTGAGTGCAGTGGCTCCTGGATGACTCAGGATTCAGTTTCTCAACAGGACGGGCGCAGACCGACTCTGTGTCTGCTCCAGCCCAGCGGACCAGGCAGGGGCAGAAGGGAAGTGGAGTACAGGTTTTTATGCAGACACTTTTTACAAGTAATAGAGAAATCACAGTGGCTATGACAGATAAATTCCTATTCCTATAGAGCTTATCTTCTGATGGAGAGGCTGGAAATAAATACATACAATGCTCCGTGATAGCTAATGCTACTTTTCAGTATGGCTAGACCATGATATCTAGTTTTCAGTAAATTAATAGCCTGTATGTATTGAAAGTATTTCCTTCAGATGTGAATACCATCCAAAGAACTAGAATTTTGGAGGAGCAGATTGCCTCTACAATTTGGGTAGATCCAATCCAATAGTTTAAAGACCTTAAGAAAAAGTACAGGTTGCCAAAGGGAGAGAATGTTTAAAGTGTATCACTTTTCTGAGTCTCTAGCTTGCCAGCATGCTCAAGACTCTCCACCCAGTCCTCACCATTGTGCCTGTTAATATTTTTATTTTAAAATTAAAAAAATATTTTTAAAGAATTTTATATTTAAGTACTGTATTTACATCATTCGTCTTTCTTCCCTCCAAATCCTCCTGTGACCTTATCTATTTCCCCTTAAATTCATGACTGCTCATTTATTATTTTACTGAGTTTATTTACTATTGCTCACATGTCCATTTGTTTAGGGCTAACTACTTGGGATCGAATAACCTATCAGAAATCTCATCTCCAAAGAAATCTAATTTTTCTCTCAGGAGCTATTTATTGCCCGAAGTCCTAAGGGCTGGGGTCGTGTAGATTTCCCCCATCCACATTGACATGTCAGTTTCCTAAATAAATCAGTTCCCCCCCCCCTTTTGCTTATATTTGCTAGTTGATGTACATGGCACCGAAATGAGATGAAGATAAACAAGCCAGAACAACTGGATGAAAGAAATTAGACAGAATAACCCTGAAAAGGGCTTTTAGGTTGATAGACATTGAAGCAGAAATCTAGATGAAAAAAGATAAGTGCTGTGAAATGACGTGGAAATTTCTGGTTTCTTTGGAAACTCAGTTGTTTTGTGGTGTTTTTCTGGAAGCTGTGAGAGGATGTTTTGCTGAAACCGACACATGAGAGGGCATGTGATGTTTTGCTGGACTGGATGTTTGAGAGAACATGCACTCTTTGGAAAGAGTATAAGTGAGACCCAATAAAACAGTGAGAGGATGCTCTTGCATTGTTATGTTACGCAATGCTTTGCTGATCTTCACATGTTGTGACGTAGTAGAGAGAAATGTGCCAAAGAACTTCTCATGATATTTTGCCTGATTCTTGCTGCTTCTGCTGACCCATGCCAATTCGGTTGAACCTTGTACATTCTGCAGCATTCAGCTGTTGCTACTGATTCATGTTTGGTGTTTGCTATTGGTCTGGACTGCTGACATCCTGACAGCAAAGATTGGAATTTCCCCAAGAAATACTTCTAAGCAGGGTCACAAGCCCCTTGTTTATTAACCGTCTTTCTTCCATACATTTGGTTAGGGGCCTATAAGGGAGGTTGAAGCATTAAAGAACCCTAAATAAAGTAGGTTTAGAAAATAAAAGCCTACAGTGAAATAGGAAAAACTTGCTCCCACCACCAGAAAAACAATGAAAAGCACAGAAGTTCAGGAACATGTGACCATCAAGGAAGCATCGGGTGACCAAAGTGGCTGAGAAAGCTTGAACACTGGTCAGGGATGGATGATGAGGTCACAGAGGAGGTTTGGGCCAAGTAGCAAAATGATTTGATTTCCTTTTAGGCGCTGTGAGAAGGACAGCCTAAAGAAGAGATGATGGGTGGGGAGAGGAATCACTTAGCAGGTTACTGCATAAATCCAGGGGAGAGGGTGGGATGGCTTATGTGTCTTATCAGGTGGGCTGACTTGAGAGACATCTAGAAAACTCTCAAAGTATACTTTTGGATGTGTCTGGGCGAATGTTTGCAGAAATAATTGGCACGTGTGTTAGCAATTTGACTGGAGAAGACCTACCTGCCATAGGCTAGGGGCTGATAGAACAACTGTAGGGAGAAAAAGGCAAGTTTGCTTCTTTGTCTATATGTTCAATTCTTCTTGAGCAGGTAGGTTTTGTGTGTTTCCCATCACTAGGGACACTAGACTAGGACCCTAGGACACTAGGGACCCATTTCTCTAGTCTTTAAATACAGATTTGCATTAACAGTTCATCATGGGGTTTCTAGGCCTTGGGCTTGGATGAACAGTTGGTCCCTCTTGTTTCAAGGCTTCTGGCTTCTTGGATTGTCCAGTAACTGGTTTATTTCACTCTTCAGTAAGTAGATGCTACCATGGGTCTATGGCTGGCTGGGGTTAGTTTCCCCAATGGCCAAAAATTACTGTGTTAGGTCTTTATGACTGATGGTATAAATCACCATGACTTTATTGATGTCAAAACAACCTGCAATTTTTGTCTTATATTTTGTAAGCTAGACATCTGAGGTAGGTCTTATCAGGTATGCTTTCTGTTCATTTGACAAGATCATCAAGAGGAGAAATTGATGGAAGATTAGGTATGCCTCATGGTTTTAGAACAGCATCACATGGATCTACTTTTCATGGGCCTGGATGGAGGCAAATGCCATGGCAGGGAGTCTCTGAGAAAGCTTCTCACCCACCTCATAGCAGCCATACATTCTTTCCTCAAAGAATAACTAGAACCACTTTCTTTAATTATTAAAAAAAATAAAGAAGAGAGAAAACAAACAAACCAACAAACAAAGAAAACCATTTCTCATCTTTTTTTATGAAGTCAGTATTACTCTAATATCAAAACCAGGTAAAGATACAGCTATACTTAAAGAGGAGTATTACTCTCATAGCAAAACCCTTCCCCCAAGCCAATTAAACCGAGAATCCATAAATGAATGAGTCGATTCTAGGCACCAGAGCCCTCATGCTCCCAGACTATTGAGATAGTGGTTCTCACTAACTGATTGTCCAGGAAGTTCCCAGGATCCACTTGTCTCGCCTCCCAGAATTCCTCATGCTGAGTTTTTATGTAAGTTCTGGGGATCTGAATTCAGGTCCTTATACATGTACAACAAGCACTTTGCATACTAAGTCATCTCCCCAGCTCAAATCTTATCTTAAAGTCGGCTAATTAAAAAAGTTAGTCCATTTGAAGTCATAATTTCCTATGCCATTTCCCCTAACAGATTCGTATCTTCTGAGGATTAGGATGGAGGAATCTTTAGCAAAAGGGGCATTCTTCTGCTGGCTATACCTATGATACAGTTGCCTATTTGTAGATTATGATTATGTGCCTCTGTTTACTTGTTTATAAAACAATGACCACAATATCACTCAACAGGGAGGATATCTGTAATACTTCAATGTTGCACATAAATATTTTTGATCAGAAGTATCTGAAACATGTCTAGTATTCAAAGATCACCATTGTATGGCACCAATTCTAATTCTTTCTCTCATTTTGTCAGTTCTATAATATAACATATTTATAGTGCTTGAGTTTGTCTATTTCTTCATATCTCATACATTTTTAACTGGATAGCCTGAAAATGATGTATCTTATATACTTTAAAGTATGTTACTATTATTTGGGCTATAGGAGGATAAGTCATCTCAGGAGACAGTGATGAGGAACTGTTTATATGTGCACGTGAACAAGAGTGAAGAAAAATTCTCTCTCATTCTATCTTGAAGCCAATACTTCTGCCTACATTATTTATGACAACTGTATTTATTTTTAACTATGTCTATACATCTTTGACTATAGCCAACTACAGAGTGGTATATATACTTCAAGAATCTGAACAGCTTTTATATGCTTTGTTTTTTTTTTTATCTGAACTATGGGGTGTCCTATTATGACTCTCATGTATTGTGAGTGGTTGGTTACCAATTGGTGATGCAGTGTTGTATGGTTGTGAAGATTGTAGGCTGTGGAACCTCACTGTGGGTCACTGGTGGCAGCTTCTTGAGGACTTTTCCTCATTTCTGTTTTTCTTTTCTCTGCTTTCTGGCTGTCATGCACCAAGTATTAGCCCCCGCCCTGCTGTGTGCTCCTGCCTCCGTGGCAGTCAATGGAGGCAAGGACCATGGACTCAAAGCTCTGAAATTATGAGTTAAGATCATTTTAAAGATATTTTATGCAGTGATAGAAAGGTATACACAGAATATGTGTTTGTGGTTAAACTTTGCCTACTGGTTTATTTATTTTTTGTCAGTCCTTTGGGAAATTTATACAGTATGTTTTGATCATACTCACACCCCCACCTCTTCTCCTAGCCACACCCTCTTCTCATCTCACCCATTTTTTTTTAACAACCATCAGGGCCAATCTGTGCTGCCCAAATATTCTTGGATGTGTAGTATTTCCCAGGTAGACTTGTCAGCAGCTCTAAGAAGAGAAGATTGACCTTTCATCTCCCAGTAACTAAGAATTGCCAGTAGTCCTGAGCTCGTGCCTGACTTCTCCTTCATGCTGGGATCTGGTCTGGTTTAGGTTTGCTCATGTCCTGTGTATGCTGTTATACCTGCTATAAATTGGTATGTGTAGCTGGTCTGTTATAGTCAAAAGATACATCTATCCTTAGGTTTATCATATGACCTTAGTATATAGCACATCAGAAGCATAAGGTTTTGTTCAGTGACTAAAATAAATGATTAAAGATAATACTTTCAGTGAATTTGTAAATTTTACTTGAGATTGTAATTTAGTCTTTTCAGATTTTACTGGTGATCTTATACATGTATTTAAGTTATATTTCCCATTTCTCTTGCTCGTTTCTTATTCATTCCTATCCTCTGACCTTTCTCTTCTCCCTACTCAACCCTCTCCTCCTCACCATTTATTGCCTACAGTAGCTACTTTCTGAGACTCTCAATATTCATACCACACAACTTAAGCTTCATCTTGAATCAAGGGAATGAAGATAAAATATGAATGGGTTTAGGAAATGGTTTTCTCCTTTTACAAAAGAAAAAAAAAAGTAACTGCTGCCAGGTCACCCAGAACAAGTTCCAATTCCCAAGAGCCAGGGAAGAATTTTTAAAGTAAAAAAAATCAATGGCTATGAAATTACACATTAGTCCAGGGGAGAGTTCTTGTCTGTTTTCCCAGTGACCATCCATCTTGCTATAGTAATAGTGGCACAGACAATTTGCTGCAGTGAAGTTGATCTATAAGTGTTTTAATTAAAGTTCTGACAGCCAATTGAAGCCTTTTTTATTTTTTGGATGTATCATATCAATCTTCCTATGTCTGGGGAGTTTAATCATTAGGGAGGGACAGGATTATATCCTGTATGTATTAACTCATCAAATAGGCAGGGGCAGCCATGGCTTTGCCTTTCTTCCTAAGCTCCCCAAGCTCAAAGTTTCATAAAGCTATGTCTTGATAAATGGTCATTGAATGCAGGAGTTAATATGGATTTCCCTGGGACAATGATAGAGAGGATGGTAATATGGGAATTTTGGCTGTCTTGTCTGTTTTTTTTTTCTAGCTGTATTGTTTATAGACTGTATTCCTGTGTGCAAGATGCTAACATATTCACTTTATTTTTATTTATATATCTTTAATAATGTATTCTTTGGAAATATCCTATAAGTATACAATATATTCTGTGCATACTCCCTATATATCATATACTCTCTTATCCCTCTCTCACCCCTTCAGCCCTTGCCCAAGCCCTCTTATTTTTATATGTTTCTGTTTGTTTCTTCTTTTGTAAGCTACTAAGTTTAACTAAGTTTAAGGTCTTTGTCAGCTGCTATGGTTTGAACGTGCAGTGTTCCCCAAAGTTTGGCATGGAATAAAGCCTTGGTCTCCATGCCATTATGCTGCTCTGACATTTGGCCTGGTTGGAGGATTTTAAGTTATTGGGGAAAGATCTTCGAAGACTGTATTGAGGCCATAAGACCTTCCCCTCTTTCTTTGCTTTCTTACATCCAGACATTAAGTAAGTCTTCTGCCATAAGCGCCAGACTTGCTGTTCTGTCTCCATATATTCTTCAAACCAGTAGAACCACCAGATACAGAATGAAACCATTGAAACCAGGAGCCTAAGTAGCAATTTCCTCCTTTTAAGTTGTTTATATCAGCTGCTTGCCATAGAGGACAGAGAGATAACTAATACATTAGCCTAGCTAGAACTACCTGAAACAAAGAACATACATATGTATACACATATGTGCTTTTGTCACCATCGTTTTTCTCTATGTCTTACATGGTAATTGCCATGGTATTCTGGTTTTTACCTTCTGAGAAAAAACAACACATACAGTTGTTTCTATCTAGGCAGATAAACTACTATAAAAGTCAATTGGAGAGAGTAGGGTAACTTTCATGTGCTGTCATCAACCACGTTCTCTCTCTCTCTCTCTCTCTCTCTCTCTCTCTCTCTCTCTCTCTCGCTCTATCTTACTTTCTCTCAGTCTCTTTTCTCACTTTAATTGAAGAGTAGCAAGCATCTTGTCCCCACTGAGTCTTACATATTTCTCTGTCCAATTGTTCTTTATATGCTTTTTGAAGGTAGAGTAAAATAAGATAATGTGAACTGGACATCTAAACTGAAATCTGTACACTTCTACAAAATTATTACTTTTTCTGCTTCATGGTGAAATTCTTGATGCTGAGGGCACGTGGGGTGATATTAAAAGTGTAAGTTGGTTTGATCATGGCTAGAAGAGTGAAAATGAGATTAATAGATAAACCAGGCAAGACATGTGTCATGTAGGAGATTTTACTCTAGGCACTGGGGTGTGGACAAAATTCATGCTTCTACATATTCTTGTTAGATGATGGGGTTTCCCAATTTGGAAAGACTTTATGTAGCATATATAATGTAAGTGAGACATGGGAAGGACTGTCTAAAGTATGGAACACAGTGTTATAAAAGACTTGAGCAGTGATGTCTTTGTCATTAAAGAAATTATCTACCAGTGAAAGAAATGAGGTACCTAAGACTCAGGAAGCTACCCTGGGACGCAAGACTCAGGAGGCTCATGAAACTCATTAGATTCAGGAAACTCAGGCAGTTTAAGATTTACAAGGCTCCTCCCCAAATTTATACAACCAGGGAACAATCCTTAGAAGTCAGGAGGTTATTCAGTGGAGGTGTATACAAGTTAGGCAGTGCGCTCCAGGGATGCAGAGTTTTTGAGTTGTCACTATGATGGTTCTTATTGAGTAAGCTGCCATCAAGTCTTCAGTCCTCCTATAAATAACTCCTCACCTATACTCCTAAAAGTAACCCTAAAAAATTAATTGGAAGTTAGACTTGAATAGATATGAGAGGAAAATATACACTTATTTATGCCTTTCCAGGAAATGTCACATAACAGGGAGGATCGGTTCTCTACTGATATGTGGGGCTTTCTATAGATATTTTCCTATAATGTGAAGACATAAAGACCATGGGCATGGGAGATAGTGTCTTGATGCTACAAAATGTTTCCATATCTGAAACAGCCCTTGGCATGTAAGAGGCTCTCAAAATTTGTTAAATGAGTAAATATATGAGTGGTTTTTATTTGAAAAAAAAAAGAGTCAAACAAGGGGTGATGGGAATCCATTAAGTTGAATAATTTCAATGTAATGTGTGGGCCATGAGACCATCAAGTGCTTTCATAGATAATTATGTCCTCATTGCAAAGAGTAGAGGTTGATTTAATGACTATTCTTACTCTGATTTTTATCTATTAGTCTACTTAGACTGCATCATTACCTAACTTGGGTTGCTGAAGAATATTTGAAATTGAATTCAAATATGGATTAAAGCGAGCTGGGAAAAGTTAATAACTTTTCTACTATCACCAAGGATACTAACCTGGTGGCACGTGTGTATTAGTGTGTGTGTGTGTGTGCGTGTGTGTGTTTATTTGTTTCAAATTGTTTCAAATAAATGACAAGACAATTCAAATCACCTACTTTTATGATAAATGTCCAAGTCACAGATTTTTGACTGGGATTTGACTATCGTTTTTGATTGTTGATATTAAAAGTAAAAATTCAAGTAGGTACTAAGTAGTGTTGTATGCTTTTTTTCCCCTATGGTTCCTTATTTTTATATATGGGGAATGGTGAACAACAGAGCATGGTAGAACAAGACATGAAAAAAGGGAAGGGAATCAACAATAGGATACACATCTGGAGAGTTTCTTTGAAGGTCTCTATTTCCTGTGGTGTGACTCAGGGCTGCATACTGCTGCTGAAGGATCAGACTTCTCACTGTTAGGAAGAATTTCTCCAGGCCGAGTTTCCATAATTTTACCTTCAGTTCCATGTATATAGTCATTGTTAAGGCAGTGAAGTGTTTGTGTGTGTGTGTGTGTGGGTGTGTTATTTTAAAGGGATGGAAACATTCACATTCATATTTATATCTCCCATAGTGATAGACTTGATGATTCACAGCATTAGAACTGACTCAAGGACTTTATTTTTATGGAAAGTTCAGATCTGACATTGATTGCATCAAGTTATGGGTTATGTAGGTGCAGGCCTAAAACCCAGGCTTTCATTCAACCCTCAGTCATGAATAACAGGGGCATTGTCCTGGAAAGGATCAAAGTGAGGTGCACAGAGGTCAGGTGGCTTGTCTAAATGATGTATTGGTCTCTGTGACCTGGAATGAATTGGTTGTGGGTTGTGACCTATTGGTCTGTTTTTCCTATGGCCATCTGATGGCTTATCATGAGGTCAGCTCATGTCTACTAGACATGTATCCGTAGCACAAACTATTGGAAATAAGCCAAATCCTAGGCTTCTCAGGCTGTGCTGGTCTTTGTATGCATATGTACTCTATGCAGCAGCCTATGCCTACAGAACTGGCATTCCTGACATTGGCCACTCAAGCCCCCCAGCCCTCTAGTTCTGGTCTTAGTGAGAACATGCTTTATGATATGGTTTAAATATAAAAAATAACAGTTAAAAGGCATTGGGTTTTGGGTGAAGCTGACCTATGATCCTTTACTGGCCACAGGGTTGGAATGACTAGCTATATGCTTTGGTCTCTCTGAGAGCATTCCAGATAGACATAATGGTTTAAAGAACTCAGGGTCATTGGCTTTGTTTACACCTCAACAAGAAGAGACATGGGTGACTCTTTAATATCTTCAAGTTCAAATATGTATGGTCATTGATCATAACCCACATATACTTCAGACCACCCAAAATGCAGTGAATAGCAATAGAGGCAAAGAAAGCGTCATGAAATACAAAGACTTGAAAAGCATTACTGAGATAGTTTGTGCCCACAAATATATAGGCTTTCAGGAGGGAGACCGAAGGACCAGAATTTTCAATCAATGACTATAGAGGCAAATTGCCAAGCAGCCCCAAAAGCTCTCCACCTCTCCCTCTTTTTTGTTTCATAAACAAGACTGAGCCTGTCTTAGGTTGTTCTGCCAAGGATGCCTTCCTTACCTGTCATGGAATATGCATTATTAAAATCAATGAATTTCTGTCTTAGGTTGATAAGACTCTGTGCAAAATCTTATCCATACTTGGCTTGCTAGCCTGTTAAATTAATAACTCTGTCTGGGGTCCATTTTCAGTTTCAAGTCATGTACTTTGGCTGCCAACATGTTGATGTTGTTAGAGACAAGCTTTAACATGATGGGCAGGAATAAAAGTATTCTCAGTACAAAAAGGGCTAGCATGATCAAGCTATAGATGCCTTTCCTGAGATTTGACCAAAATGGAAATACTGACCTCAAGCCATGGATAATTTTATCAGCATTATCTGCAGCATCAAAGCTCAGTAGAGCAGCATTCTTTAAGTTCATAATCTCACTTTGTAAAGTTAAAACATCCAGAGAGGTGTTAGAATTATGCTGAATAACCTACAAGTGTCTTTAAACTTTTTTCTAATTATAATGACTATCATTGTAAATTTTAGAAATAGCACAACTTCAGTGGTATTTGTCATGACACTCGAGATGGCTCCTAACTCTTAAACTTTGAACCTCCTTCCGATAATTTGAATATGATATAGAGTATCAATCCATTGTTCTAAACACCTATATAAATCCTCTTATATACTCAACACATTAGAACTAAATGATTAACAAAAGTAGCTGACTTCACTTCTGTGTCAAAGCTATTGCAGAAGCAGTGGTGCTAGCAATTAATGTAATTAAGGCTGTTATACCAGCAATAATCAAGCCCACTACCCTCTTGCTTCTGCTTCAAACCTGACTTACTTCTTCCAGCACTTGCAAGATTTTTTTCAGAAAATCAAGATTTTCTAATACTCAGGGCAATAAAACAAAAGCTGGTTGATAGACCCCCATCATAGACACGCCAGGTTTCAACACACTAACACAATTAGAAAGTATATGGTCAATGCAACTTACAATAAATACTGTAGAAGAGACAATAGTAATTTTAACTTGACAATTAAGAGTTTTAACACATGCACTAACACTTGTTTGAAATCCAGATCTTGTCCCTTTAAAATAGAAAAGTCTAGTTCACTTTATTGAAGTACAGGTGAACTCAAAATGTTTCCAGGGGTCCTCATCTCATGTATTTCCCCTACACTGAACAGAAAGAAACACTGAGGTGGGCTATAACTTGGCTATAACACTGATATTATAATAGGATGCTTTATTAAAGTGAATTGAGGATGGTGTATTCAGAGTAAAGAGAAGTAGATTCTGGACAGGGCAAGATAGTTACTGTCAATGACTCTATTGGTTATACTATCCAGACAATTTGAGTATCAGTCCTGCATCATGGAGACTTTGCTTGCAAGACAAGATACTTTACTCTCCAAGATGAGAACTGTCAGACTTGGAACAACTCCTAAAGACAGCTCACTTCTATTTTTTTCTCTGCATTTTTTTTTTGTCTTCTAGTCCCCTTTCTGGCATATAATAAAGAGACTAACTGACCACCAGTGGTGACTCTGACTCTGATTCTGACTCAGACTTAGGTTTGAATGTTGGCTCCAATCTGTCCACTCTTAAATTTTGAGAAAGTTGTTTACCTTCTGTTTGTATATGACCAAGAATACCTTCCTCCACCAACCTTTCTTCTATCACCCACCCTTCTTCATCAGGTTTTTTAGTCACATTTTTCCCATGCTAAAATATTGGAATTTGAAGTTTTAAAATAGTCCTTGACATATTGCAAGTCATTAGTGGCATTGCTTGGTTATTATCACTTCCACCCCATGGCAGAGATGATTTTCAAAGAGCAGAACCACTGTGCACTACATTTATCATACAAATGATGGACCAGATCTGTTTTCCTTTGTCTAAATCTTCTAAATTGTCTCCCATAGGAATGAGTCAAGAGTATTAATTCAGGAGAGAAAAGAAGAAAAGGCATGGAGTTGGGATGCTTAGAAGATGGGAGGATCTGGATGGAGGTGAGAGAGGGGAAAGTATGATTAGAATATGTTGTATATGAATTTTTTTTCAATTAAGAAAAAAGAATGTGAGGAGTTTAGGCTGGATTATGGTGCCACATATGCCTAATCTCAACATGTGGGTAGCTGAGTCAGAAGGATCATGAGTTTGAATATAGTATGTAGTACATAGTGAAAATTAGTCTCAAGCTATTATAAACAAACAAACAAATAAATATATACTGTTAAGTTATTCTCTACCAGTGAAATGAGCCAATTCAAGCCAAATTAAAATACATAAAGGCAGGTTTTTTGGGAGGCAGATCTTGGGCAAGTTCACTGGTCCCAAAGAACAAGGCCAGAGAAGTTGTCATGGGGAAAGAGGCAGAAAGGAGGGGCAAGAGAAATTGAGAAAGAACATGTGCAAGCAGAGAGAAAGGGAAAATGCAGAGAGGTGGGTGGGGAGATCACAATGTCTGGATTATATATGGAGGAGCTTCTGGCAGGGAAGCCCAGCCCCTGGGCTGGAAGGAACTGTTAGTGGGCAAAGGCATTGTGCCTAATTTAAAGATGGTTTTCATAGTATGCCAGACAGGCCCTGTAATAGGATGAAAGGAATGCTGGTCAAACCTGGAGCAAGGGCCACTTTGATATGTTAAATAGGCACTTCAGCAGCCTGTCTGGGTCTGAAACCCAACAAACCCAATATAGGGAAAGAAGGGAAGATCAGAAGTCAGGTATTCCTTGGCCTCTATCTATATCAGAAATAATATTAAAATAGTTGTTAGATCAACTGTTATGGACATTGACTCAATCCATGAAACAGAAACTTCTAGTGTCTTTGTTGCACCAGGTGTTAGCCACTGACTTAAGTGTGTCATGGAAATGTCTAGGCCTTCTGGTTTAGGGAGATAAGTCCATGTGAGCCTAGTGAGTTTGCACAGAACAGAGGCTTGAGAGCAGTAGCTTTGCTGCTCATAGTCTCACTCCATATGCCTCATGGTTATTAATCCCGAGTGTTCATTTATTATGTCATCTCCATGGGTCACTTATTCTTTTATTCTCCATGTATATATTTTACTTCACTCAGCATTAAATACGTTATTATATACAAGTACCAGTAAAAACTGCCTATTGTTAAAGTAGTCTTCATCCCCCATCCTCAGTGTGTTTCGGCTTGGGCTTAAATCCTGTTTCCTTTGACATTCTTGTACCAGATGTCTTAGGTTTTACCTTAAACAGAAAAGAATTGCTCTTCAGTGGGGCAATTGAATCTCAGAAATAGGAGCTTATGTTCAGCTTATCAAATTTGGATACAGCTCCTCCTCCATGATAATTAACATGCAATGATATTCCTGACTCTTTTCCCCTGGCAGGGCCCTGGCAGACTTTGCAAGGTTCAAGCTGGTTCTGAATAACACTAAGATAAATCTCTGCCTTTGTCACACTGTTGAGTCGCTAATAAAGAGAGCAGGCAGGCATTGTGTACGGCTTTCTTTGGTCAGAGAGCCCTAATGGTGTGTCAGGATTATATAATTCACCCTCCAAGAGCATCCAAAAGAGAGATAAATTGTTTGGTTGGGAGAAATTAACCGCGGATTGATCCTATCTGTTTTAATTTAACACAGGATGGCTTAGACTACTCCAAGGAGCAGATGGGCTATTGATCTGACAATAGGATAATCAGAGCATCAAAGCTGGGGTGGAAGAGTGAAGGGAGGGGCTCCCGAAGCACTTGGGACTTTGCCAGAGTATTCCTCTTGGAACGAAAGCCATCTTTTAATTGGGCACGCGCCTTTGCCTGCTAACAGTTCTTATTATCGGTAAGAGCTCCCAAGGTCTGGACCTGCATGGAGTTTTCCTGTAAAGAGCTTATGCTGGGCGTGCTGCTTGGCAGAGGGATGCAACTTGGCAGTGGAAGGGTGTAAACTGTGGGGGAAGGGAGCAAAGAGTTGGATACTGTGCTCTGGGAAGCCACTGCGGAAAAAGATGGAGACAGAGATAGCAGAGTTGGAATTAGAATCATCTGGTTGAACTCAGAGGCTACAGTCTTTCTTTCTGCCTTTTCTTCTTTTGGATTTTTGTCTTTAAATAAACGTTCAATCTCCCTGCTAACAGTTTGTCTCACTTCTGCCTAATTTACCTATACTTCACTTACAATCACTTTCTCCCTGATCTCAAGGGTGAGATTTCTTTGGGAGCCAGGTAAGGGTGTATATGGAAGCTGAGTATCTCCAGGGTGTTGAGGGTAGGGTCACGCTGTTCCATTGTACCTACAGCTTTGCTTGTGAGTTAGGTGTCGCCTCTGGCTCATAGACACTCAGTTAAAAGCTCATTGCCCTGAGATTCTCCCAGATGGGTCAGGCAGAGTTCTTGGGATGCTATGGTGACTACTAGGTCAGGATGCCCTGACACATAACCCAGTTGAAGACCCAGCCAAGGCCAAGTATCAAAGGGCAAATGCAGACCATGGGGTCAGGGAAAGGGCAAATGAGTCTTGTGAGGGACACTTGGGACTTTTACAAGCTGAATCTGCTTGACTTTGAGAAGAGCCTGGTTCATTCATGTCAAGGATTCTCTCTGGGGATGAATTGGTAGTGGCTGTCCATGGAGAATTATAGTTTGTCCTGGGGTGTGGTCCATTGGTAGGGCTCTGAGAGGCCTCCAGTGCAGCAGGAATGTGCAGACCTCTTTCTCTCCCTCTCCCTCTCTCTCTCTCTCTCCCCCCCCCCCCCCCAACAGCAAGACTTAGAAAACAAACCTGAACTGCTCTTTGTTAGGGAAATAAATGACAACAGTAACATGAAGTTAGGTCTTTATTTGGGGACAAGGGAATGGTGGGTGTACTTTCTCCCTACTTTCTTCTACCTTTCCTGATGGATGTTCTACCTTTCTCCCTTCCAATCTCAGACTTTCAGTGATCCTCCTTATGATTTAGAGTTAGAAAGGCCTCATGTCTCATCAGGATACCCACCAACATCTCCTAATTGCTCTTCCCACAATGGGAACCCAAAGAGACTGATACCATAAACCAGGTCACACGTATCTGGAGGGAATTTCCTAACTGTGATAGCAACAACCACACCTACCTTAGTGCTACTGAAAATATCTCGGATATATGAGGAAAGGCAGAGGGCAAAGAAGCTCTTAAAAGAAAGGAAATCATTCATTCTTCATTCAACTTGCTGCTCTATTATGATAAACTTCTAGGCTCTGTGGAGTTGGTAGTAGCTGGCTTTATGGAATTTGCATCCCAGAAAACTGAGAGCAACTATAAGAACCCATTTGAGATGTTGTGTGCTAGGAAGATTTGTTTTATCAGTTTTTTGTTTCTTAAATGTTTTTAACTTAGATAAATTATGTCACCCTCTCTCTTCATTTTTTTTTTACCTGCCTCTAACCAGATACCCTCCTCTGAACCTCTTCCTATCCCCTAACTCAGGTTGATAGACTATTTTATTATTCTCATGTACATACATATTTGTGTGTGTGTGTATGTATGTGTATGCATGCATAAATACATATAAATACAACCTACTGAGCCCATTTTAATTGTTTGTATGTATATGGCCTTAGGGATGACTGCTCTGCAACAGACCACCAATAAGAGAGCTTGTCCCTGGAAGAGGCTAATTAGTTGCCTGTGTATCTTTGTCTAGGGGTGGGATTCTGCAAAATCTTTTCCTTTCCATATTATCATTCTATTGACATTACTATTGTTCTCTCTTCTTTATGCAGCTATTTCTAGGAGAGACTATTTCACAGCAGACTTTCTGGTATTCTGACTCTTACAGTTTTCTTTAATGTTCCATTGACACAGGAGCTGTGATGTAGCTTTACCCATTTGGACTGAATTCCTCACCATTAGTTGATCTCTGCATTGTTGCCAGTGTGGTTCTCTGGGATGGCCTTCATTTTCTGTAAAGATAGTCTTCTTTGATGAGACATGGTAGCTATGCTTATCTATGGGTATAATGATAAGATTTAGAATGCATAAGAAATTATGTTGGTCTAGCAAAATGGTGGGAGCTGAGACTTTTCAAAAGTGTGTGACCTCATCAACCCTGGGAAACTGGCTAGGTTGCCTGTACTAGATATGATTTCTCTACTGTCAAGTGGCCATTAAGTCCAATTAGACAGCCATTGGTTGTTGAGTGTGTGCCTGTGTTTGCATGTGTGTGTGTGTGCGTGTGTGTGTGTGTGTGCATGCACGCCACTTACTGAACCTTTTTGCCCATTTTGGCTAGGAAGACTTTTGAGCTCTTTTTGAGCTCTTGCTTTAAAATTAAACAAAGACCACCCACTCTAAGTACTTCATATATTTCTGTTATGCAGCACCAGTTGGTAGGGGAAGTTTATAAATTTGTCTTTTATGATTTTAGTTCAGTTTTATAGGTGTGACAACAGGCTCATGATTTAACTCATATATTCCAGTTAGATTTTTTTTCATTCAGCAAAGCCTCCTTTTGCTTTCTTTTTAAAGATGCTCATCTTAGGAAAAGCAGAATTTTTGATGGCCAAAATGATAATAACTTCTTTTTTCCACCTAAGAGAAATACCAACTAAAGGAATGCTAGACTCTTGCCATAGTGGAAAAATAATAAAGTATATTAATAGCTGAGCAAATGGATCTTGCTGGGAAACATTTTAGACTTTCAATGGTCTCACAGAAACTAAATGGTCCTTGAACTTAAAGTCTTTTCTTCATTATTACCTTTTAGTTCTTTTTGAAAGAGGACAAAAATGCCTTTCAATTAAAATTGAGGAATCATTTGAAGTTCAGCTTTTGAATGCCTGAGGATCAGAGGCCCCTAGTGAGGGGAATACCTGAGGCCACATGTTGGTGTGTCTTGTTAGAAATTCAGCTTGGCCTCCCTCTGCTTTTTCTGCAATTTCAGTGTGGTCATGCTAACTGGGCTCGGGACTTCACCTGTGGCTGCAAAGGCAGTAAAATTTACACACTCATGGCAGGTGAAGAGATAGAGACTACATTGGATCTTAAGCAAAGAGTGAAGAGATTGTCTATTTGCTGATCCCAAGCTGCTTAATTTAGGGACAAATGACATTCAAATCTACTCAGGACCACATACCTTTGCATAAGGGTTTCTTGTGCAAATGGAGAAAATTGAGATCTAGGAGCAAGGGACACACATTTTTGGGCTTAACAAGATTCCTTTAGTGTTCCAGCTTTGGACTTGCTGACTAGGTGACTGAATTGACTGACCTCACACGAGCTGCCTATCTTGGGTGACTTCATCTACTATCTTTAATGAGGAAAGTTATAGTACCTGGGTGAGTTCCTGGGGCCTGGCTTTAAGGTTAATGAGTTCATATATTTAAAGCACATAGCAGTGACTAACATTTTGTAAGGGTGGGCTGTTACTAACCCTGGATCTTAAGAATTTTCCCTCGAGGAAAGAGATTGATTAACACTAATATCTTACACGGTCCATGCTGTTCAAATGCCATGAGATAGTGTAGTGTTTTCTGAATAGTGATACAATGAACAAATGGAAATTAATTTAGCCCATGTAATTTTTTAAAGTTTGAAAATTTCAATTTAGATGTTCTGATTTTTTCCACTAATTTAATCACAATTCAATTAGTTAAAAAAAAAATCACTCTCACCCAAACCCCATTTATAATATTTTAATGTTACTTGTGGCTGGCACTGAGAGTCTCTGGAAAGGATTTTTTATGAAAAATGCAAAAATCAATACATTGCATTAAAAACAATTACGAAAAATATAACAAATGAGAAAAACATCTCATTATTTATTAGTAGACCTAGGAGTTATGGAAGGTCCTTTTCAGATACTTAAAGGTGAACAAAATGGGTAATTCAGTTCAATGTGAACCAGTGTGGCTAAAATATCTATTGTGGATTTATGAAGTATCAGGGCCTATGCCAGCATAGGAGCAGAAGAGAACAGCTTCAGAGCAAAATTAGAGAATTGCATGTATAGCTATAATGAAGGCAGAATATGAAGGGTGTCTACTTCTCAGTGGGGTATCTAGTCTCGGGTTGTTAATATGGAGGAAACTTTACAAGTGTTTCCACTTAACCTTTCATGCAATCAGAATTTTGTTCCATAACAAGACTCATTTCCAATTTCATGACCCAATTATTTGTTTGCTTTTTTTCCTCTGTGAGTACTCACTGTAGGTCACAGTTGTGGGGGAAACTCAGTCAGCAGGGCATCCTATCAGTCATATGCATTGTTCCTAAGGAAAGATCAGTCTTTTTATGTCATGTCCTCAGCTGATTGGATGGAGTCTGCTTATAACTTGGAAAATAGTCTGCTTTATCCAAATATGTTAATTTAACCTAAAAACTACTTTTGTAAAATAATTATTGACTGAAAACTTGCTACTATGACCTAGGCATAAAAACACCCTTGGCCACTGTCTTTGCTCCTCCAAGCTTGCAATGAATAAATGGAAATTAATTTAGCCCATGTAATTTTTTAAAGTTTGAAAATTTCAATTTAGATGTTCTGATTTTCCCCACTAATTTAATCGCAATTCTCTCTCTCTCTCTCTCTCTCTCTCTCTCTCTCTCTCTCTCTCTCT
>NW_021604669.1:10533465-10540258 GCF_004785775.1 Grammomys surdaster
TCTCTCTCTCTCTCTCTCTCTCTCTCTCTCTCTCTCTCTCTCTCTCTCTCTCCCACACACACACCCACATGCATGCACGAGTAGAGTATGCATATACAATGCACATACTCATGTACACACATGCACTATAATCATGGATCAAATGTTAAAGTTTTCAGAATCAGCCTAGTTATTGTGATGTGGTGTTATTTATTCTTATTTTATTATACATTTAAACTCTAGAAGCAAGTAAGTAATATTTCATATGGATGTAGAAGGAGCTAAGGTGGGAGGAGTTGGGAGAGGAAGAGAAAAAGGAAGAGGAGGAGCTAGAGAGAGCAGAGATGGAGGAGGATGGAGAACCACACAGGTATGGAGAACACTCGTGGGGAACAACTTATAAACTTATAATTAGGTTAGCTAATTGGGTTACAACTCTCTTTGTATGGGCATCTTGTTATTAATCATTATCAAACATATAAAACCTTTGTTTAATCTATAAGAATTAGAGTCTCATTCTCTTACTGGGCCAGCATGGATGGCGGAATGGTCTGGGCAATGCTTTGCCTTGCGGAGACAGCGTGGAAGATTGGCAGAGCCATCTCTCACGCTGGCATCTAGTGGGTGGCAGGGCTGGTGTTTCTGGCAGGCTGGTTCTAGCTGCAGCGCGCACATGGCCTCAGGCCAAGATACATGGTGGCTGGGCTAGGCAGAGCCGCTGTAGTTTAGATAGTCGGATGAACCAGAGGCCAGTTTTAAATAATTACTACAACATGTGGATAATATTGTCTGTACTGAAATGGCTTTCCCCCACTGCCTACTTTTCTCTTGTTAGCTATTACCTTCCTTTTAACAATCTGATGGTATGCATACCAATTCAAACAATATGGCATCATTAAATGACTACATCTATGTCTAATACATATATCTGACATTATATAAATATCACCTTTAATTCACTAGAATCTACATGTCAGATTATTTTGTGCTTATATCGAGAAGTGTAAAGACTGAGAAGCTAATTGTGTGTCCACAGTTACTTGGGGCATCCTATGGAAATGGCATAATTCCAACCTAGATTCCTCTCACTTTGACTTTTCCAGCTACAGCAGGGAATGCTAGTGTCTGGACCCACACCAAGAAATTGAAATGAATGACTGAGCATGTGTGAAGGCACACGAAGCTATGATAGGCAGGGATGATAGCAAACTGTAGTTCATGTCTCATTGGAAAGGGCAGGTGTGACACCACTCCAGCCAAGTGTTTCTGCTTAGGAGAATAAACTTCTGTTGCAAACCCTCCAAGTTCCAAGAGACACTGGAATTCTATTTTTCTTTTTCACTTCTTTCTTCAAAACTATAAAATATATTTATTTTTAAGTACTGGCTCCGATACATAAAAACACCATACAGGCCAAATTAAACACATCTCTTGGCTGGGTGGTTCCCACGAGTCGCCAGCTTTTGACTTTTGGTCTATGCTCTTATGACTCCTGATATGTAAATATTTCTAACACCTTAATATTGTACCACCTCAGAGTGTTTAAATATGTAGCAATAATATTTGGGGAGCTAAATGTGGTCCCATATGACTTTCATCAAACTGTATGAGGTCAAGAGAGAAGAGGTCATTATATCCTTATAGTCTTTGAAGAAACAGAGGTTGTGGGCTTAACATACCTATCCCAGGGGATGCACAGTTGGAAAAAGAACTTGTACCATCTAGCCAAACCCTGTCCTCTTTGTGTTATGTAACTGTCTTCAGCACTAGGTGAGTTAGAAAGAATTCAACTACTGAGAGATCGAGTGTGGTGGAAAGGAGACGTGTCAGCTGTGTTTTATAAGCTGGTGTTCAAGGGAATGAGGCTTCTAGAGATGTGGAGCTGGTCAGGAACCAGAACTAAGTTTGAAAGTCAGGTCTTGGCTGTTCTCAGCCTTTAAAGGCCCCAAATCAGAGGCTCGCTAACGGTGGGCATCACTTATGATGACAATGACATTGGATTGAGAGGTATCTTAGAGTCATCAATAATTTATCTGTTGAATATGCAATTACTAAGAACTTGTCATTCTTCCAAGTGACATGTGGCTCCAAAGCCAAAGACAAGTAGAAACAGTACAGCCTGGACTCTGATCTGAACACCCATGAACTGAAACTCAACCCTGTTACGTTTTGATGTATCATTCTGGGTAGTTTGTGGACATATCTATCACTCTGGGTAATTTGCACTTACCTTAGCTTGGACCCTCTTTTCTCCTGTCCACAGTCCTCCTTGTACTCTTTGTGAGCACCCTTTTATCTGTCCAGTATATTCAACATTAGTAATGAAATTACCAATAATCTAATTGCTCAGCTCTGGTCCTCAGATGTCCCTTTTGCCTTATCTCTGGATATTTTCCTAATTTTTCCATGATACTCATCAAGTCTTGCTATTTCTTTGCCCAGTGAGGTTCGAATATGCTCCCTTCTCTCTATCTCCATCACTTCTAGCATGCCTGTCTTCTTGCTTCTCAGCTCTTTGTGTCATTTTCTGTCTATTTTGTTTCAAAAAAACAGTGTCTAGATTTAGCCCAAGGGACCATTTTAAAGTTCTAACTTAATACTAGCATCTTAAACATAGACTTCTTATAGTTTTATTAGTGAGGATAAAATGAAAGCTTTCTCATTTTTGCCATAAACCTGTTGCTTGGTTCTACATTCCTGTATCCATATCCTGGATTCTGGAATTCTTCTAGTATCATAATTGGGCCATTTACTCTTCTTTACCATGTAATGGTCACGTTTTCTTTTTTATCTACACAGAATGTTCTCCCCATCTTCTTCCTCCTCTTTTTCCTCCTCCTCTCCTTTTTGTTTCTCATAACTAAACTCTGTTCCTCTCTTGGATCTTATCTTAAATCCTAAGCTTCAGAGCATCTTTCCCAACTTTAAACTTGCTTAGGTGTCCCTGTTTTATGGTTTGATGGAACTCTGAATTTTTCTTTCTGATAATCACTGAACTAAATGGATCACATAGTCCAGGCTCAGTGCTTACTGTAGAGTAGTTACTCAGAACATATTCACTGAGTGAATGCATAGTTAAATGTGGGTTATTTGAAAAGGATATGGGTAAAAGGGTTGTCTACGAAACAGCATTCAACAAAAGGAGCTCTTATATATACAAAATGAAAGTGCATAGTTAAGATGGTAAACCTGCTGTCTCTGGTTCAAGAAAGTGTGTTCTTTCTACTACGGTTCCTTATTTGTACTTTCTAATCAGAAGTTTGAGCCCCATAGGTTTAATTTTCCAAACTCAGTAAAGCGTAACCCTCTGACTGTGAGGGCTTTCTGTGAGTTAGTTAATTTTGTTGTTGAAGGAGACAAAGGATCTACCTTTAAATAAACTTCAACAAATTGATTCACCCAGGTCAAGATGACCAGATGCTCAGACAGGAATAGGGAATGGCAATGTTGTTCCAAAGTGGGGATGATGGATGCTGGGATCATCGGGCGAAGGAAAAGCCAAGGCTGAGTGTTAAAGTCAAGCCCAAAAGACCCTAAAGCAAGAGCAATGATAATTTGCACAGACCTGGGTGTGTCTGTTTCCTGTTCATCCCAGCAGGGCTACTTCTCTAACCAGCCTTGTGCTTACTTAATTTTTCTATCAAACCAGGCCCCTTTTTCTATTAGATAGATATGATATCTACCAATAAGCAATACTTTAGTTCACCCAGACTCTTCAGGCGTAGTCAGACTTGTGCTGTATCCTAAGAGGATAGACATCTGAAATGATTGGGGGCATATTCTCTCACATGTATTTAGCATTTTAAGGTTGTAAATAACCTTTAACCCTTACCAAAAAGTTTAAATTATGTTTTTATAGAGTAAAGGTGGTTTATAGTGGCACAGAGTTGGTTCATAGCAGACAGGAATAACAGAATGAATTTGCCATTTGGGAAAATAAAACATATAAAACAAAGGCTGAAGTCATATTTAACTTCTTTAAAGTCAAGCGGGTCCCAAAGATGATTTCACCTCTCTTAACATGAATGTCTTCCTCTACCCTGAGCATCCAACTTCCCTAATAACCAAAGCAAACCATTTTGCGATTTGGATAAATTAATGAATGGAGGCCATTTTATAATATTAAAGTAATAACTTAAAATCCAGTTTTGTGTTTTAGTGATTATTAAAATTACAAATGATGTGCAATAAAACAGTGATGCTGTTGTTAACTAATAGCAATGTAGTGGAATACTACAATCACGAATGTTAACCAATATTAATCATTCATTATCATATAAGAGCAGAAAATTACAGCGCTCTCCCTTCTAGTATGTCCCAGCAGCCCTTTTAGCCAGGTGTCCCTGGCTCCAGAAAGAAGTGGAGAGTTCATAAACTGTGGACACTTTGTCCCTGAAGAGGAAGGTGAGGGTGCTAAAGAGTATGATCTGCCTGTGCAGGATCTTGGGCTATTCCACATCACCCCTGACTTGAGGATGATTTTCCTCATAGGTTCTCAAAACAGTGACAAGCAGTGTTTCTGTGAGGGGAAAATGTAATCCTGATTTTTCTGCACTTACCGCTTTCACTGGGTTGGTGGGAGTACTCGGAACAGTAGACAGAGATCAGAATCATCCCAACTTATGCCCTTTCTCATTGAAGGACACAGAGAACTAGAGCTTGGAATATTCCTGCAACCCCTACCAGTGCTAGTTCACAGTTTAACAATCTCTTCTGTTTACATTACAATAATCATCTTTGGAAGTGATTTCATGGGTAATTAGAACTCACAATGTGTAATTAGAATTCAGGTCAGCTTTGGTGAGTGGCTCTGGACAATGTTCCCTTCCCTACACCTCTGCCCTGTCTCTCCATCCTTCTTCCCTTCCTTTCTTTGCCTGCCTTCCTCCTCTTTTGTGAATCCTTCCTTCTTTCCCTCCTATCCCTCCTACCTTTATTCTCTTGTCTCTCTTTTCTTTATTTTTAACATAATTTCACGTTAATTTGTCCCTAGTGACATCCCAAGTAGGGAGAAATGGTAGTGACACCGTTTTCATTTCTACAGGAGAAGAAAATGAGACACAGAAATGAGTGATTTGCCTCATGTCATAGAAAGTGACCATGGCCAGCTTGGAACAAGACTATAAATCTCTGACTCCTGGTCCAGGGTCCTTCTCAGTAATCATGCTACTTCTCAGTTTATGGAAGTGATGCTTTGAAAGTGAAGCACTTCTTTTCTGGGAAGTCAGGTGTATCCGAAGTAACCTTGATCTTCCCCGGAGTTTTCATTTACATGCACAGTTTATCTTTGGACCAGAAGATTGCAGCCCCAGGGCTTTGCATCCTCATGTCAGGAGACAAGCTAGAGCTGAATGGCTTAGGAAACTGCAGAGTCCTGTAACCTACATCACCCTCACTCAAGGGAAATGAATTTTTGGAGTAAATGAAAGGCAGAGCCATTATGACAGCAAACACTTAGAGGTTCTTACTGGGTTATAGGACCAGCTCTAAACAAGTCTGCACGCATTGTCTCGCTTAATTATCTAAATCACTTGAAAATGCATCTATTTAATTGTTTACATGAGGGGTTAAGGCAGAAGAGGTTAAGTGTTTGCCACATGTCACATAATTAGCACTCAGAGGGGCTGCATTTGAATCCAAAACATATGGATTCAGGGTTACGACATATAACCATTGTTCATGGATGTGGCATGCATATGCCTATATGTGCATGTGTATTATTGAGTGATTCTTAGTGTGTTTGTATTCAACAAATTTAATGTACTTATCATGTAATTTTATTGCCTATCCCATTATTTTCCAATGCAAACCATAGTTTTGGGATCTTTGAATCTCTCTAAAGGTAAGTATAATAATTCTGTATAGTAATTTACACTACAGGGCTGAAGTGACCTCTTATTTTCCTTTGTAACCCTGTCAATTTCAGAACTTTTGACATTGTTTTTCAACTCCTCCCCCAGTCATTACAGAAAGTTCATAGATACATTTCTAAGATGCCTCCATTGTTGGTAGCAAGATTGTTTTGAAGGAAGCTGTTTTTGAATAAGCAGATGAATTATTAATGTTGTCAGAAAAATTAAATAAATCATCATTTAAGATTCTTGGGTCTCAATTTACTTTCTCATCTGTAAAATGAGAACTTTAGATGGGATGACACATAACCTACAGGCACTGAGTTTTCATGATCTTAGTTCATATAGATCTTTAGTCACTCCCAGTTTTAGTATCACAAAGCTTCGCTATTTGGATATGGAATAGGCTTTCCCTAGTTTTTAAGTGCTTTATTAATGAAGTTTCTGTCTAAGGAGGCATCCATGTAACTTTTGCCTGGATGCAGACTAATGGTCATTCTTCTATACACAGGTCTTATGTTCTCTGATTTGGAAAGTTCCTCATATCGTTCATTCTTTAAATCCATGTATCCATCACTGAATTCTTTACCTAGAATAGGTTCCTTATCACTTCAAGTGTCAGTGCTCCATAAATATGTCTGTGTTGTTTGATTCAAGTTTTTGATTACTAATATTTTAAAAATCACACATATACTTACTATCTATCTATCTATCTATTATCTATCTATCTATCTATCTATCTATCTATCTATCTGTCTGTCTGTCTGTCTGTCTGTCTGTCTGTCTGTCCGTCCGTCCGTCCGTCCGTCCGTCCATCCATCCATCCATCCATCCATCCATCCATCCATCCATCCATCCATCCATCCATCTATCTATCTATCTATCTATCTATCTATCTATCTATCTATGTCATGAATCTATCTATCTATCTATCTATCTATCTATCTATCTATCTATCTATC